>NW_004444242.1:935606-955496 GCF_000243295.1 Trichechus manatus latirostris
GCTCTGGATCCTGCAGCTGCCTACTGTTCATCTGACCTCTGGTTCTCGGGACATGAGCTATCAGCTTATCTGCCAATCTTGGGATTTGTGGATCTTCAAAGCCTGTGAGCAGAGCCCTGCTCTCCAACCTGCCAATCTTGGATTCACCAGCCCCTGCAGCTACATGAATTGGGAGAAGCTGCTATCCTAATCCACAGACTTGGGACATTCAAGCCTCTACAATTGCATAAGCTGTTTCTTTGACATAAATCTCTCTCTCTATATATATATATATAAGCTTTACTGGTTTTGCTTCTTTAGAGAAACCAGCCTAAGACACTGATCTTCTCTTTAGATGTTCTGTCTGGATTTGAAAGCAGTGTATTGAACTCCCCAACTATTATTCCTTTCGTATCAGTCAGTATTTATTTTAAATATTTTGGAGCACCTATGTTAGGTGCATATATATTTATAATTTTATATCTTCTTGATTAATTGACCCTTTTTTATTATGTAGCATCCTTCTTCATCTCTTATAACATATTTTGATTTTAAATCTATTTCATCTGATGTAAGTTGGACTACCCTTGCTCTTTTTTAATTACTAGTTGCAAGCAATATTCTTTTCCATTATTTTACTTTTAATCTGTTTGTATCTGTTTAAGCTTAAAGTGTGTCTCTTGTACCTAGCAAAAGGATAGATCATTTTTGTTTGTTTGTTTTAAGCCATTCTGTCAGTCTCTGCCTTTTTTAATGGGCAGTTTGAACCATTTACAATTAAGATGACTAGTAAAAATGAAGAACCTACTTAATCCATTTTGTTAATAGTTTTTTTTGTATGTGTCTTATATCTTCTTTGTCCCAGAATTCCCATACTTTTGTTATGTTTTGTGTTTAACTGTTTGTGTGTGTGTGTGTGTGTGTGTGTGTGTGTGTGTGTGTGTGTGTTGAGTCTTTTCGAATTCTTACTTTTTCCTTTGGGTGTATCTTTTCTAAGTATTTTCTTAGTGGTTACTGCAAATATTACATTGAACAACTTACAATTGCATCAATTTTTTTCAGATTGATGCCAACATTTAACATACAAACAACAAGTAACATAAAATATTAACATCTAAAACTTTATTTCTGTTTTGCTTTTCCCTTCCCCATTTCTGGTGTTGTGTCTCCAATTACATCATTATATGTCCTGTGTCCAATAGGTTTAATTTGTACTTGTTTCTCACACACTTGATGTTGTATTGCTTGTGGAAGTTAAGTTTACTCCCTGGAAATACTGTATACTTGACCTTTATATTTGCCAGTGCCATTACCTTTTTTGGAGATCTCTCTCTTTTCGACTCTCTCTTTTTTCTCATTTCCTATGTACAGATCCAAGTATCTGTCTATTGTTCTTTCCTTTCCATTTGAAAAACTCTCTTAAGTAATACTTGCTAAGCAAATCTGGTAGTAACAAATTCCTACAACTTCTGATTATTTAGGAACGGCTTGATGTCTGCTTCATTTTTGAATGACACCTTTGATGGGTAAAGAATTCTGGGCTGGCAATTGTTTTCCTTCAATACTTTACATGTTTCAGTCCATTATCTTCTGGACTTCATTTCTGAGGAGAAATCTGAACAAATTCTTATTGAGGACCTCTTATATGCTATACTGTGTTTTTTTCTTGCTATGCTCAGAACTCTGTCTTTGTCTTTGGTTTTCAATAATTTTATCATAATATATCTCAGTGCAGACCTCTTTGTATTCCTTCTGTTTGGAGTTCCCCTAGCTTCCTGGATTTTCATGCTCAATTCCTTATTCAAGTCTGGGAAATTCTATGGAAAGTCTTTCTATTTTTTATGATTCTCTTGTTTTGGAATTACAAAAATCCTAATATTGGATTCCTTAATTTAGTCCCACTGAAGGCTGTAGTCTTTGACTTTCATCAGTAAGTACTTCAAATCATCTTTTTCAGCAAGCAATGCTGTAACTTGCACATGTTGCAGGTTGTTAATGAGAAATTGAATTTATCTGCTATGATCAAAGACCTTAAGCTAGTGGCTTTACCAAATAAGTTTGTTTTCTCACATAAAACATATCCAAAGGTAGATGTCTCAGTCATCTAGTGCTGCTCTAACAGGAATACCACAAGTGGATGGCTTTAACAAGAAAAGTTTATTCTCTCACAGTCCAGTAGGTTACAAGCCCAAATTCAGGGCATTAGCTCCAGGAGGTTTTCTCTCTCTGTCAGCTCTGGAGGAAGGTCCTGGTGATGTATCAGTCTTCCTTCGGTCTGGGAGCTTCTCTGCCCAGGAACCTCAGGAGCAAAGGACACACTCTGCTCCCGGCACTGCTCTCTTGGTGGTATGAGGTTCTTATGTGTCTCTGTTTACTTCTCTCTTTCATATCTCAAAAGAGATTGCATTAAGACACTATCTAATCTTGTCAACCTCATCAGTATAACTTCATCACAGTGATAGAATTTACTACACATAAGGAGATCACATATAATCTCATCATAGTGATAGAGTTTACAACACATAAGGGAGATCACATCAGATTACACAATCATGCAACTCTGGGAATCATGACCTAGCCAAGTTGCTACACACATTTTTTGGGGACACAATTCAATCCATGACAGTAGATAATCCATGACTAGTATGGTGGTTCCAAGAATTAATCAGAGAGCTATGCCTTATCTCTCGTTCTACTAGACATTTTGTATGTTGCTTCTATCCACAAGTTTACCTCATAATTCTGAATTGGTGCAGGAATCCAATTTTCACATCTGTGTTCTAGGCTAACATTAGAAGTGAGAATTAATGGACAAATGAGTCTTCCTGGAAATCCCACATGACTCTTTAGGTTATATGTTATTTATCTGACACTAGTCAGAAAGCTTCAGTTAGTCACAGTATATGCTCAGAACGGACTCTTAATTTTGGGAAAAATGTGCCTAATTATGACTCAGTAGCCTATTACTAAGGAAGAAAAGGAGACTAGAGAGACAACTATTGATCTCAGTAACAGATTAAGGAAATTTGGGTTTGGGAGAACAAACGGTAATCCAGCTTTGTAGATATCGCAAAGCCAACCACAGTGCCCAAATAGAATGGCATCTACCATATATATTCATAAGGGTCACAAAATTTTGGAAGATGTGGGAATTTTAACCTTTTTTTCTTGCTTTTTTTAAGAGTAGACTTTAATTTGGAATTTTTGTGTTTGGAGGAGCATGGCAGGAACTATGCAGATAAACGTAGGTTCAAAATGAAACTTCTTTAAACTGTTTGATCTTGAAACATATTCCAAAATAAAAAAAGCTGTTGCCATAGAGTCAGTTCCAACCATGATGACTCCATGTATTACAGACAGAATTGCTCTATAGGATTTTCTTGGCTATAATCTTTATGGAAGCAGATTGTCTGGTCTTTCTTCCATGGTACTGCTGGGTAGGTTCAAACTGCTGGTCTTTAGGTTAGTAATCCAGCACAAACCACTTGTGGCACTCAGGGACCTCTTGAAATCTATTACTCATCTCAAAAAAAAAAAATCTAATACTAATTGCTTATTGCCCTGTTAACCGAATTAAAATCTTTAATTATTTATTTTTATTATGTATAAATGTTATTTGGCTTGCAAACAACTACTTGAGAGATATAAAGTTTTTGCCAAAAAACATAATTTTTTTGTTTATGGTTTAAATCATGGTCCATGTTGGTGAAATGGACAGAAACGTATTTTTTTAGGTGCCACATCCTCAGGAATAGTAATCAAGGTTTCCTTGTCATTAAGCTGCCATGAAGTCTCTCGTTGAACATGACCCACATACATTTCAGGAGTGAAAAGGTAAGGCTGATTTGTTCTAGGCCTGTTTTAAGTTAACAAAACAGCTATACACTAAGTTAACTGTTTAGCAATGTGCATGGAATGAGGAGGACCTGTGGCATCAGTGAGAGATATTCTTTGAATCTCTCTGGCTCTCTGCCTACCCAGTGCATGCAGGATTACAAGTCTGGGTCTCCCATGTGAAGGTGGAGCCATGTGACAATTTTGGGCCAATAGTCATGAGTAGATGTGACACATCATTTAATTGCTAGTGCAAAACCCTTCAAAGTCCTTTCTTTTAACTCTGGAAGAAACTGGAAAATTCAAGGTCATAGTAGAGTGGCCTCTTAAACTATGATGGACATATGGCATGAATAAAGAACAAATATCCAATTTAGCTGCCCCTTTTCTTTCTTGTTTTTGTTTTTATTTCTACCTCAACATAACTGACCTATCCTGAATGAACCAGAATTCAATCGTCTCTTTTATAATGAATGTGGAAGCAGCAATGGCTCAGAGGATAGTGTGTCACTTTTAATTCCGCAAGAAGACCTGCTTGCTGGAAATTATTTTAATGTGCTAAATGAAGCAGGATTAGACTTTGGAAGTTTGTATTCCATGTTGCCATTGCTTGATTAGAATTCTTATAAACCAATGCTTCAGTATCATGAACAGATTTCTTATCCTGATTTTCAAGTTCCTTAATAACTGGCTGTAATCAGTACCCCAGTTTATCCCTCATAAGTTGTCACTATTTTTGTCAGACTAATTGCTTCATTAATTAGCACCTTGTATTCTCATCCATGCCTCCATGTTTGTACCCAGGTTGTGATGCCTTCATCTGCCTTCTTTTCCTTCTTCCTTCATAATTAAATCCTGGGAGGCATCAGCAAAATGACAGGTAAGGACTGCCAAAAGTATTCTCCTCCATGAAAGCAATGAGAAAACTGGCAAATATTGTCAGAATTGATTTTTTAGAAATGTGGGAGTTAACTAAAGTCTGCAGCACTGGACATTTATTGAAAAATATGCCTGAATCTTGGTAAGAACAGTGAGGCTGGTGCCATTTTAACTTTCTATCTATCTCTCTCTCTTCACCTCTACTTTAGTCTTTCCATCTTGCAAAACAAAAGTCTGCATCATGGAGGCCACCAGAGGGGTCAGGAGGGTTTGAAGCTCCTGCAGGGTTTCATTCCCAGAGAATTGTCATTTAACCTGTCTGATGGTTCACTGAAAGGCTTTACTTTCAAGGCTTTCATTCATTATATGACCAGATACGGAGCCTACCCAGTGAAAAAAATCCTCTTTGCTAGGGTTAAAAAACTCTAAGAAGTAATTGTTTACTTTCACCGTTGCCTAATTGGTGGAAAACAGTTTGGACAAATGATAGTCTAATAAAAAAACTTTAATAGAAAAACTGGAGAATGAGATGTCTGTAGGAACTGGGAAAAGCTACAACATATTTCCAGGAATCTTAAAGATCATACATATGCAGAGGGCTGCATCATGCCCAAGGCTGTGTGCATGTCCAGGAAACACCTAAGAAAGACCTAACCTCTATCTCTGGCTGAAGTTTAAGCTGTGTGCAAGCATGAAGTAAAGGCTAAAGCGTAGTAGGCAACTGCATGGTTTAGTATTGAAGACATGTCCCAACACACAGTCAGAGCCACCTGGCCAAGACTGGGAGATTTGTTGATTCCAGAAATTCCAGGTACCTCATCTCATGGAGAGTTTATTTAACTTCTTTCCTTCCTTGTGAAATCAAATGAAGTGTGAACTGACAGCTGGTGGTAATACTCTTGACTTTCCCACAGTTGTGAGAAAATTGTTGATAATCAAGCATATGATACATGGTAAAGAGCTAATACTGTTGTGATTATGGTTGACCTATAATATTTTGGAATGCATTTCCATTTTTTAAGCTTTGATTATTTTCAGTTCTGCTGATTATCCCTGGGACAATGCCCATTAGTTTCCAATTAACCAGATCACCTGTCAGTGTTCCATTTTTTTGGGAGGTCTTGCTGACCTAAGAGCTCTGTCAACATGTGTCATAGTTACCCAGGGCTTCCATAACATAATTACCAAAAGTGGGTGGCTTTAAAGGACAGAAATATATTTTCTCACAGTTCAGGAGGCTAAAAGTCCAAATTCAGGGTTTGGCTCTAGGGGGAGGTCCTTCCTTGTCTATTTCACCTTCTAGTAGCTGCTGGCTGTCTCCATCAACTGTCTTCCTCTCCTCCTTGTGTGTCTCTGTGTCCATTCTGCTCTTTGTATAACTCAGTAGTGATTAGATTTAGAACTCACCCTACTTAGGATGACCTAATTAACCTAAAAAATAAAATCCTGTTTCCAAACAGGATTATAATACAGGTATACAAAACAAAAACCCATTGCCTCCAAGTTGATTCCAACTCATAGCAAACCCTGGTGGCACAGTGGATAAGAGTTATGGCTGCTAACCAAAAGGTTGGCAGTTCAAATCCACAAAGTGCTCCTTGGAAACCCTATGGAGCATTTCTACTCTGTCTTATAGGGTCACTATGAGTCGGAATCGACTCAAGGGCAATGGGTTAATACAGGTACAGGGGCCAGAAATTCAATGCATATTTTAGGGGAACACAATTCAATCCATACTGTAATTCAATAGTTATAGTTGTGCAAAGCTAAAGTTAGAAGGCTGGGTAGTGAGGGGGGAGGTGATGGAATCTGGAATAAGCTCTTTCTGAGGACTTTAAAAGAAGGATTTAAAAACTCAAATAAGACGTGTTTCCTATGCTTATTTACAAAAATTGCATTCTACTCATGGTAATGCATTATTGTTTTGAGAGGAGAGTGAACACATGATTAAAGGTGGAATAACCCATTTATTCTCTTACTTATTCTCTCTTACTTAATTTTAGGTAACCAAAAAACCAAAACCAAACCCGTTGCCATCAAGTCAATTCCAACTCATAGCGACCCTATAGGACAGAGTAGAACTGCCACCATATGGTTTCCAAGGAGTGGCTGGTGGATTCGAACTGCCGACCTTTTGGTTAGCAGCTCAGCTCTTAATCACTGCGCCACTAGGGCACCAACTTTAGGTAAAGCCAGTATCAAATGAAGAATAAATCACTTAACAATCGTAGGTGATAACATGGGAAATACAATTAAGATATTCTCACTCTAACTTTTCAACTTAGACAACCAGTATTCCCCCTTTTTTGATAACCCAACCAATGCCATAAATCATATATTAATAAATATTATGGTAAAATGGAAAAAAAAAAACTCTTCACTTGTATGATACAGAAAAAAAATCAGGTATCTTAAATTATGGCAACTAATGCTGAGGTCCCATTAAAAACTTTGTTGGGTTATATTCATACTGTCCCAAAGAACTTTAAACATAGATGATTTTATTACCCCCAAAATGGGTTAGATAATTAATTATGTATCCTATAAGAAGCAGCTGGTTAACTGGTTCAGTGGTTAAGCGTTCAGTTACTAACCCAAAGGTCGGTGGTTCAAACCTACTAAATGCTCCATGGGAGAAAGATATGGTAGCTTGCTTCCATAAAGATTACAGCTTTGGAAACAAAACGGGACAGTTCTACTCTGTCCTATAGGTTGGCTTTGAGTCAGAATTGACTTGATGGCAATGAGTGGGGAGGGGTACATAACTTATTAATAGATACTTAGTATTAAATAATATCGACCCTTGTCTATGGGAAATCAATTTGTACTTGGAGCAATGAGAAGTGAGGAAGATATGAAACAGATGATATTTCAGGAGAAATGAAATAAGCTATAATAATTTTACATAAGTAAAATTATTTTTAAACTTATCCTTCAGTTGCGATGTGTCTCCCTGAAACAGGGTTGCTCTACTCTCCTCCTGTGGGAGGCTAGAGGCTAGAGAATGTTGATTACATTTTCAAATACTTCAAGCGACTAATATGAATCTTATGAAATGTTTTAATTCAGTAACTGAGATAAAAATAACCCATTAAAGGCCATAATTTAGCAATGCTTTTGCAACTCTAATACAGGGCCTACCTTTTCCAGTTTCCTTTCCAATAACAATGTCTATAAGAGGATTTAACCTGTTTCAGGGAGAAGAGCAAGTGTGAGAAATACTAGGCCTTTTGGCAAATGGCATTCAAAATGCCTAAGTGAAAGGTGAAAGGTGGTAAATGAGGTGTCTGCTAGCAGTTCAGATATGTTCATACAAAGCAGTCTGTTATGATGTTGGCTAATGGGGACTCAAATCCTGGCTGATCATTGACACAATTATAATGATAATGAAAACAAAATATATATTTGGCAGCTTTTTTCTTCCTTTTATCTCTCCCTCTATTCTCACACCTGAAACCTCAAAGCATGAATAATTTTTTCTTATTGGTAATAAAAGCAGCTATTTTATTTATTATTCTTTATTCAGTTGCTTGTCAACTCTTACCAGGAACTTACAGATAATTAAGGTATTAAGCCACCACTCATCTGTCAGTTTGTCATACTATGGTGCTTGCATGTTGTTATGATGTTGGAAGTTGTGCCGCTGATATTTCAAATACCAGCAGGGTCACCAATGGTGGACAGGTTTCAGTGGCACTTCCAAACTAAGACAGACTAGGAAGAAGGATCTGAAGGTCTACTTCTGAAAACATTGGCCAGTGAAAATTTTATGAATAACCGTGGAACATTGTCTGATATAGTGCTGAAGATGATCCCCTCAGGATGGAAGGCACTCAAAATAGCACTGAGGAAGAGCTACCTCCTCAAAGTAGACTGACCAACCTGTTGCCGTAGAGTCAATTCTGACTCATAGCATCTTGATAGGAGAGAGTAGAGCAGCCTCATAGGGTTTCCAAGGAATGGCTGGTGGATTTGAGCCGCTGACCTTTTGGTTAGCATCGTGAGCTCTTAACCCGTGCACCACCAGGGCCTCCCCCCACAAAGTAGAATCAGTCTTAATGATGTAGATGCAGTAAAGCTTTTAGGATCTTCATTTGCTGAGGCATCACGACTCAAAATGAGAAGAAGTAGCTGCAAACATGCATTAATAATTGGAACACAGAATGTACAAAGTATGAATATAGGAAAATAGGAAGTCATTAAAAATGAAACAGAACTCATAAAGATAACTATCCATTAATGAGATGAAATGGACAGATATTGGCCATTTAGAATCAGACAATAAAATGGTCTACTATGCTGGAAGTGACAAATTGGAGAGGAATAATATCATATTCCTTTTCCAAAGGAGCATTTCTAGATCTATCCTGAAGTACAATGCTGTCAGTGATAGG
Source organism: Trichechus manatus latirostris (assembly GCF_000243295.1). Classification (NCBI taxonomy): domain Eukaryota; kingdom Metazoa; phylum Chordata; class Mammalia; order Sirenia; family Trichechidae; genus Trichechus; species Trichechus manatus. The sequence continues at coordinate 944,693 of NW_004444242.1, forward strand.
ATAATATCTATATGCCTACAAGGAAGACCAGTTAATACCACTATTATTCAAATTTACCCACCAACTACTAATGCCAGCCATGAAGAAATTGAAGACTTTTACCAAATTCTGCAGACTGAAATTGATCAAACATGCAATCGAAATGCTTGATCATTCTGGTGGTGCAGTGATTAAGAGCTACCACTGCTAACCAAAAGGTTGGCAATTCAAATCCATCAGCTGCTCCTTGGAAACACTATGAGGACAGTTCTACTCTGCCCTGCAGTGTTGCTATGAATTGGAATCAACTTAATCAACTTGACGGCAACTTCTTTTTTTTTTTGATTGGAATGCAAAAATTGGAAACAAAGAAGAAGGATTAGTAGTTGGAAAATGTGGCCTTGGTCATAGAAATGACACCAGAGATCGCATGATAGAACTTTCCAAGATCAATGACTTATTCATTGCAAATACCATTTTTGAATAACATAAATGATTACTATACATGTGGACTTCATCAGATGGAATATACAATAATCAAATTGACTACATATGTGGAAAGAGATGATGGAGAAGCTCAATATCATGAATCGGAAGAAGGCCAGGGGCCGACTGTGGAACATATCATCAATTGCACATATGCAAGTTCAAGTTGAAGCTGAACAAAATTACAGCCAGTCCACAAGAGCCAAACTATGACTTGGAGTATATTCCAACTGAATTTGGAGACCATCTCAAGAATAGATTTGAGGCATTGAACACTAATGACTGAAGACCAGATAAGTTGTGTAATGACATAAACATCTTACATGAAGAAAGCAAAAGGTCATTAGGAAGACAGGAAATAAAGAAAACACCAAAATGGATGTCAGAAGAGACTCTGAAACTTGCACTTGAACGTAGAGTAGCTAAAGTGAACAGAAGAAATGATGACGGAAAAATGCTGAGCAGATTAGATTTCAAAAGGCAGCTGGAGAAGACAATGTAAAGTATTATATTGAAATGTCCAAAGACCTTGAGTTAGAAAACCAAAAGAAGAATCACACTGAGCATTTCTCAAGCTGAAAGAACTAAAGAAAATATTCAAGCCTTGAGTTGCAAGAGTGAAAAAGGTACCATATGTTCAAGAACCAATGGTACTGAATGAAGAAGTCCAAGCTGCACTGAAGGCATTGGCAAAAAACAAGCCTCCAGGAATTGACAGAATACCAAGTGAGATGATTCAACAAATGGATGCAGCACAGGTGCTCACACATCATAGCCAAGAAATCTGGAAGACAGTTACTTGGCCAACTGACAGGAGGAGATCCATATTTGTCTCCATTCCAAAGAAAGGTGATCCAACAATTCAGAAATTAACAAACAATAACATTAATATCACACACAAGTAAAGTTTTGCAGAAGATCATTCAAAATATGCAGATAACACAACATGGCTTGCTGAAAGTGAAGAGGACTTGAAGCACTTACTGAAGAAGATCAAAGACTACAGTCTTCAGTACAGATTGCACGTCAAATATCCTCACAACTGGACCACTAAACAACATCATGATAAACGGAGAAAATATTGAAGTTGTCAAGGATTTCATTTTACTTGGATTCACAATCAATGTCCATGGAAGCAGCAGTCAGGAAATCAAACGACATAGTGCATTGGGAAAATCTGCTTCAAAAGATCTCTTTAAAGTGTTAAAAAGCAAAGTTGTTAGTTTGAGTACTAAGTTGCGCTTGACCCAAATCATGATATTTTCAGTCACCTCATATGCATGCAAAAGCTAGGCAATGAATAAGGAAGATCGAAGAAGAATTGACACTTTTGAATTATGGCGTTGGAGAAGAATATTGAATATACTATTGACTGCCAGAACAACAAACAAATCTGTCTCGGAAGAAGTACATTCAGAATGCTCCTTAGAAGCAAGGATGATGAGACTTCATCGCACATGCTTAGGACATGTTATCAAGAGAGACCAGTCCCCTGGAGAAAGACATGAAGCTTGGCAAAGTAGAGGGTTAGTGAAAAAGAGGAAGACCCTCAATGAGATGGGTTGACACAGTGGCTGCAACAATAGGCTCAAGCATAACAAAGATTGATAGGATGTCACACTACAAGGAAGTCTTTTGTTCTATTGCTCACAGGGTGGCTATGACTTGGAACTGACTCGATGGCACCTAACAAGAAAAAAAGTTATTAAGAGTTAACTAAGGGTTATCTGATACATTACATACAGTAATACTCAATTTTCCTCTGGAAAAAAAGAATCAGATATGACTCCTGTTTGCAGTTTCTTCATTTTAAATAAAAGACAATTTAGTCTATTGATTAGGAGTGCAGATTTACAATCAGAAATGCTGGTATTTGGATATTAATTCTTCCATTTACATATTGTAACCCGAGAAGGTGACTTTGTTTACCTATTGATAATAACTGCTAAATTTAGGGAGCATTTAATATGTGTCACACATTGTGCTAAGCACTTCATAGGCAGTAATTCTTGTAATCCTCATAATAGCCTACTGAGCAGGGATCATTCTTATCTCTATTTTATAGAGAGGAAAGTGTGGCTCAGAGACGTTAAGTAACAAGTCTACAGCCATGCAAATAGTAAGTGATGGAGCTGCATGTAAAACTCAATCTGTCTAACTAAGCATGCCACACTCTTCTCACTGCTGTACTATTCTTTCTTTATCATAAAAATGTAGGTAGTGATATTTCTTTAAAAATTCTGCTGTAAACATTAAACAAGGTTATGCGTCCTAGAGATCTTACAACAGTTCTAGTATGCAGTGTTGTTGCTGTTGTTAGGTACGGTCGAGTTGGTTCCAAGTCATAGCAACCCTGTGTACAACAGAACAAAACACTGCCCAATCCTGTGTCATCCTCACAATCATTGCTATGTTTGAGCCCATTGTTGCAGTCTCTGTGTCAATCCTTCTTGTTGAGGGTCTTCCTCTTTTTCACTGGCCCTCTATGCAGCAGGTGATCATAAATAATGTGCAGCATCTTTCAATATTTCAAAATCTGCAGACACAGAATGAGTTAAAATGATGTTAGGGTGGCATAACAAGGGCTATGTAATTCTCTTAAAATACTTGTTTTAGATGAAATAGTACTATCCTTTGTCTATAGATGAGAAAGACATATATTGTACTTGCAATATATGTTAAGACTTGTGATAAGCCCTGACAATAAATAAATGAATAAACTGCCCAGTTTTTGCAGTGAAAAAATTTACAGTCTTATGAAATAAGCAGAAGGAGTACTTTAGGTGTAACATTTCAGGTGCTAGAGTTGAGGTATGTATGCTTAGTTATGTAGAATAATACAATAGAGAGATGTCTAACCTGGCCTTAGGAAGTCCCAGAAACAGATACAAAGAAGGTATTCTGTACAGAGGGAAGGCCATCTGCAAATGCACTCAAATATAAAAGAATTTGTCACATTGTGGTGATTGTTCTGACTAGAGAATTGGTTGCATGAGGTGTTGAAGAAAGAGGTTGGATTATGATCTGTTATCTTAAGGATGTATACTTTTTGTAAAAGAATGAGGACCCTTTAGCAATGTCACCTTGCTATTGGAAAGATTTGTGAGTATCTATTGATTTTGTTTTCCCAGTATCCTTTAATCATTTTTCTGATAACAAATTCCTAATTTTTATAAGGACACTCCACTCATCCACTGATACTCTGTGACTACTTCCTCGGCTCCAGGGGCTAGGGCTAGCCAGTCAAAATATCTCATTTCCTTGGCCACAGATCATGGATCAGGGATGAGCCACAGGAACAATCAGAAGCAAGGCTTCAATTGCTGGACTTTTGTGAATCTATTTACCTCAGGCAATCTCTTTTTACCATGCAAGGCTGGAATTGTTGACATCTACAACCAATCAGTTACCACGGAGACAATTCCCAACTCATAACGGCCCTACGTGTGTTAGAGTAGATCTGTGCTTCACGGTATTTTTCAGTGGCTGATTTTTCATAAGTAGATTTCCAGACCTTTCTTCTGAGGTGCCACTGGGTGGATTCCAATCCCCAAACTTTCAGTTAGTCGTCAATCACATTAACCATTTGCACCACCCAGGGACTTCCTTTGTTAGCACCTACATGGATATAACAAGAAGAGGCCATGCCTCAGAGTAGGACCACTCAGAAGAAAACAGTGCTGAGAAACAGGGAGCGTGAGATGGATCTTGATGACACTGTTTTGAGCCAGTGGATTCGTCCGTATATCCACCCTTGGACTCGACCAAATGCAATCTATAAAGTTACTTCTTGGAAGTAAGATTAAGTTCCTATCAACTTCACCCAAAGACATTCAGACTAACAGAGAAGGCTGGAAGTATAAGTTTTAGTTACCATTATTTAAGGAGATATCATTAATTCATGGAAAGAAGGACTGCTAATGAGTTTATATTTCAGACAGATGAGGTTAAAAGCCCTCCTATGAGAGTGCTTTCAAAAATGCTTTCACGTCTAAATTACAAGATAGGTATTCATAAAGTATGTATTCTCTTTATCCTTCAGAGGATATTAACTAAATTTCATTTTTTTTTTATTTTATAAATTATGCACCTCAGCAAGTAGGGGTGGCTTGATCTGCAGTTATCTTCAAATGCTTCACCACCCCAAGAGGTTACACCAGCAAAATATCATTTTCCTTATCAATGTCTTGACTGTGACTCTGCACTAAACTGAATGAAATGGGTCCCTGTTCTGTCCCATTGAATTAAACAAGCAGTTATTGAGATGGGTTCCAGGCAATATGATAGATGCTTGTGTGCTAACACAGAAGACACCCTCTCTGCTCTGATGCTGCTCAAAATTCATTAGTAGAGAAAACAAGTACGCTATGATATGGTATATGCATAAATAAATGTAAGAGCACGATGCAGAGGTGGTGCTGAGAGGGGCAGGAATACATGCACTGGTTCAGGGCGGAGTTAGTCATGTCAGCAAGGGCTTCAGAGGATTGATTCCACCTTCTTCAGAATAACTCACAGGGGAATTAACATTTTCACTTAGAGCATATCAATATCAACCTATCAGTAACATCTAGCTTTCAAAAAAAAAAAGGATTAACTTGTTTTAAGCCCTTTTTCTCAAAATTTGTGTAATTTAACAAATATAAAATTTTGACCTCTTTTCATTTCCTACCTTATAAGGGGAAAAAAGCAAAAACATAAAACAGTTGATATGGACAGAAGGACTAAAACTTAAGACTCATAAAGATTCTTCCAGTTCTCAAATTCTAATCTATGCTGATCCATTACAATGCTCTCAAAGAAATTGATGACAAGGCAAACATCAGAGCAAAATTTTATCTTAATTTATACTGTGAAGCCATCTATTTTTCAGAACGCCACTAAATTTCTGAGGAACAAAGACTTCATTGACTAGAAATGGATGCTTATTTTTGATCTTCTGTTTTTTCCTTCAAAAGGAAAAACAAAAATATTTTTAACTTGTTTTAGGCCACAAATAGAGGCCTGTCTGAACTCACCAGATTTAAAGTTGTGTAGTATCAGGACCTCACGTTGAAAATGTAATCCAGTTCAGCATTCTTGATTATACACAGATGCTAATGGCTTGCTCACATTCAGTGTTTCTTTTTTCATTCCTTGACTTTCTCTCTTTGTTTACACTACTGTCCAATGGTGTGTCGTCTCAGATGACAGTAGTAAATTCATAACACTTGCATATGCTGCGATGTAAATGACGTTTTGCTCATTATTTATTGTTTTCTATTTTTTAGATGTGTTGATATTTGTGTGGAATTTTTTCAACGTTACAAATCCGGATCCTCATTTGGTTTACTTAGAGATAAGTTGTCAATGATATTCATTAATATTTAGCTAATATTTTTCTGTTAAAAATAAAAATGTCACTCTCCACACAATACAAGTTTTGCATAAATAAAAGCCAAAAAAGTACAGATAACATATTGGAATTAATTAGTAAATGTAGCAAGGTCACCGATACGAGGTTAGTATAAATGTTATTTTTATATATAATAAACTAGAAAATGTAGGATATAATTTACAATAGCATCAAAAATATCTAATTCCTGAGACTAAATCCTAGATATTATAAGTCTCTACACATAAAACTATATAACATAAATGAAAGGAGTTAAGGACCTAATAAATGAAGGTATATACCATGTCCATGTATTGGAAGACTAAATACTACAAAGATATTAATACATTAATTAGTTATCTACTAATTAACCTATTAATTCAATAAAATATCAAGGCAAATTTAGCAATTTTTAGTGGAAAATGACAAACCAGTGTTATAATTTTACGTGGAAATACCAAGTACAAAAATTATAAAGGCAACTTTTGAAAAGAAGAATCAAGTTGAAAGATACACATTATCATATATTAAGACTGATTATAAAGCGACGTAATCAACAGTGTGGTCTCTATACAACGATTAAAAAATAAACCAGTAGCACAGAATTATCTCAAACAAGAAGGTATCATATTTGGTCAAAAATCATCAGGGAAAGACCAAGATTTTTCAATTAATACTCCTCAGTTAACTGGATGTCTGGATAAAAAATAAAAAAATAAATTAGACACCTACTTCACATCATATGAAAAGAAACTTCAGTGAATTTATAACTAAACATGAAAGGTGAAACAATAAAGATTTTATAATTGTATATCTTCCTGAGAGTAGGGAAAAATTTCTTCAATATGATCCCCCCAAAAAAAAATTATACTGAACTGAAATTAGGGGAACTTCCATTAAATGATATGATTTAGTGAATTCAAAAACAAAAAGTGGAACATAACTATATCTACATCTATAAGGGTTTGTGTCTAAAAATGATAATGGATTATACAAATTAATAAGAAAAGGATAAAGCTACCCAATCAAAAAATGGGCAAAAGAGTTAGACATTCAATCACAAATAAATTCAGCAAAGTAAACAAATGTATGAAAAATTATTCAACCTGTCTTTGTTAACTAGAGCTGCTATAACAGAAAAACTACAAATGGGTGATTTTAACAAGTAGAAATTTACTCTCTCACAGTTTAGGAGATTGGAAGTCCAAATTCAGGTAATCAGCTCAGAGGAAGTTTTTCTCTCTCTGTCGGTTCTAGGAAAAGATCCTTGTCATCAAGCTTCCCTTGGTCTAGGAGCTTCTCAGTGCACAGACCCTGGGTCATAAGGATGTGCTCTGCTCCTGGCTCCTCTTGCTTGGTGGTAATAAGGTTCCTCTCCTCTCTGCTAGCTGCTATCTTTTATAGCTCAAAAGAGATCGACTAAAGATACACCCTAATTCTGTAAATTGTGCCCTGTCTCATTAACATAATTGCCTCTAATCCTGCCTCATTAATATCATAGAGGTTAGGATTTACAGGAAAATCACATCAGATCATAAAATGGAGGACAACCACACAATCATGGCCTAACCAACTTGACACACATTTTGGGGGGACACAGTTCAATCCGTAACACTTTGCACTTCGGCCTCCAAAAATTCATGTCCTTGACACACGTAAAACACTTTCACCCCAGAAGTGGAAAAACGGCGCACTAGGCAGAAGCACCATGGCGTCCCTCCACAGCAAAGATCCGAAAAACTAAGCCAAACAGAGAAAACAACAATCCTGAAACCCTAAAACACCAAATGAAGAGATAAAGAACTCAGCCAAGCACCAAATACAGTGAGAAAACTCACAGAATGGAGAGCGAGGAGAGATTCATGCAGAGGACCCCATCAGCTAACGCAGCGTGGATCCGCCATCTTGGACTTCTATAGAGACTAGCAAACAAGGGGTACAAGAAAGCAGCTTCACGGAGCATCCAGCGGGAGACAAAACAACAGGTAATTTGCGATATATGCTTTCCTACCCTCCACTCTTCTTCACCCCCACTTGGCCTCCTCTGCTTCCCATGGCCACAATCTCTTGTCCGGGAAGCACCGGCTGCTTGGATTCCACCCAACCGAAAAGGCCGGCTCTCTGAGTGCCATTTGTTGGCTGCTGGTGTTGCTTTTTTTCCACTTCTTTTGATTTCTTCCTTACCTTTCACCACCTCCCCCTCCTTTCGCTCAAATAACTGGCTCTGTGCCCCATCTTTGCTTCTTCCTGAGGGGCTGCAGAGCTCCATTTGAGTGTGGAGCTGCTTCCTGATCTGGGCTGCCTTGCTGGTGGGATCCCATGTCTTTTGTTCGTTTGTTTGTTTTGACTTGTTTGTTTGTTTTCTTTTCCTTTTCTTCAGTTGGGAGCCCTTTCTGGCCAGGAGGAGCTGCGTGGCTTTGAACCTACCCCCTCGGCTTGCACAGATGTGCAGAGGGATCCCTTAGGGCATTTCTTTTTTCATTTTTTCAGGGGGCTTTTCTTGTTCTTTTTTTTTTTAATTTTAAATTTGTTTTGTTTTCCTTTCCATCTTTTTCCCTTTTTGCCTTTCTTCTTTACTCGGTTTCTCGCCTCTCTATATCTTCCTTCTCTTTCTGTTCCCTGAATACCTGGTGTTGTATACCTCTCTGCCTTCTAGCCAGGCTGTAATGCAACACCTGAAAACAACTTCCACAGACCTCATAGCTGCACCGGTGGGATCCCTGGAAACGTTGTTCTTTTCCCTTTCCGATATTTATTTATTCATTCTTTTCTTTTTTTTCTTCCTCTTCCCCTTTTTGTTTTTCTCCATTTCGTAGACACTGAGAGTTATGTGGCATACAATCAAAAGGAAAAATTTTCAAGTGATTAGAATTCCAGAACAGGGGGAGAAAACAGAAAACACAGAGAGGATAATTGAAGAACTGCTGATAGAAAACTTCCCCAATATTATGAAAGATGAAAAGCTGACCATCCAAGAAGCTCAATGAACCCCATAAAGGATAGGCCGCAAAAGAAAATCACCAAATGATATCATAATCACACTCGCCAAAACCAAAGACAAACAAAGACTCCTGAGAGCAGCTCATGAAAAACAAGAAGTCACATACAGAGGAGAAAAAACAAGACTAAGTTCAGATTATTCGGCAGAAACCATGCAGTCAAGAAGACAATGGGAGAACATATATAAAATCTTGAAAGAAATAAATTGCCAGCCAAGAATAATATATCCTGCAAAACTCTTGTTCAAATATGATAGTGAAACTAAGACATTTCCAGATAAACAGAAATAAAGAGAATAAGTAAAAACAAAACCAAACTTACAAGAATTGTTAAAGGGAGTTCTTTGATCTGAGAACAAACAGCTTCAGCTCATAGGCAGAATCTAGGATGCAGGATCGTGCCAGCCAGATATCAGTCTAGGAAATGAACTCTCAAGGACTATCCAAAATCAAAAGAAATACAACAGGGAATCAGAGCAGTTAATCAGTAAATGACAACAACATCAAAATAATAAAAGAAGGAATAAACGGCATAGGTAAAGAACTTTCTAATGGAGAGGAAGGCAAGGAAATAACAAGTATTGGTAGACTGCTTCAAACTTAGAAAGATAAGGGTAAAATTCATGGTAACCACAAAGAAAGTTAACAAACATAGTCATAAAAAAGAGGAAAAACATAAAGTCTCAGCAAAAACAAAACCTATAAAAACAAAAGAAATAAAAAAAAATCCACAAACAAAAGTAACTCAGCACAGGACAGTAAGAACAAAGAAAACGTCAGCACCACAAAAAAAAGGGCTACAAAATGATAGCAACAAACTCACATATATCAATAATTACACTGAATGTAAACGGCCTCAATGCACCCATAAAGAGATGGAGAGTGATATAATGGATAAGAAAACAGGATCCATCAATATGTTGTCTACAAGAGACACAACTTAGAAACAAAGATGTGAATTTGTTAAAAGTCAAAGATTGGAAAAAATATATCAAGCTAACAACTACCAAAAAAGAGCAGGAGTGGCAATACTAATCTCAGATAAAATAGACTTTAAAACAAAACCCGCCCTAAAAGACAAAGAAGGAAACTATATCATGATTAAGCGGATGATCCATCATGAAGACATAATCATGAGAAACATCTATGCAGCCAACGACAGGGCTCCAAAATACATAAAACACACTCTAACAACACTGAAAAGAGAAATTGACGGTTCCACAATAACAGTATGAGACTTTAACACACCACACTCAGTAAAGGACAGAACAGCTAAGAAAAAACTCAGCAAAGATACAGATGACGTAAAGGGGACAATCAGCCAACATGACCTCATAGACATATATACAGAACACTCCATCCAACCGCTGAAAACTACACATTCTTTTCCAGTACACTTCAAACGTTCTCCAGAATAGACCACATTTTAGGCCACAGAGCAATCATCAGTAAGATCCAAAAAGTTAAGATAATTCAAAGTATCTTCTCTGACCTCAGTGTCATCAAGGCAGAAATAAACAACAGGAAGAGCAAGGAAAAAAATCAACTACATGGAAATTGAATAATACCCTGCTTATACATCACTGGGTAATAGACGAAATTCAGAGATGGAATCAAAAAATTCCTAGAATCAAATAAGAATGAAAACACATCATACCAAAACCTTGGGACACAGTAAAGACAGTCCTCAGAGGACAATTTATAGCAATAGATGCATATATCAAAAAAGAAGAAAGGGACAAAATCAAAACATTAACAGAGAACTTAAACAAATAGAAAGAGAACAGCAAAAAAAGCCCAAAACCACTGGAAGAAAGGAAATAGCAAAAACCAGAGCAGAAATAAATGAAATAGAGAACAGAAAAACAATAGAAAGAATCAACAAAACCAAAAGTTGGTTCTCTGAAAGAATCAACAAAATCGACAAACCACTGGCCAGACTGACAAAAGAAAAACAGGAGAGGAC
>NW_004444242.1:958062-975981 GCF_000243295.1 Trichechus manatus latirostris
TGTACAAGGAAAGGTCATGGAAGCCCCATAGACACATCCAAACTCCCTGAGGGACTGAATTGCTGGGTGGAGAGCTGTGGGGACCATGGTCTCGGAGAACATCTAACTCAACTGGCATGACACAGTTTATAAAGACAAGTCCTTCATTCTACCTTGGTGAATAGCGTCTGGGATCTTAAAAGCCTGTGAGCGGCCATCTAAGATACGCCACTGGTCTCATCCCTTTGGGAGCAAGGGAGAATGAAGAGAACAGGACACAAGGAAAAGATTAGTCCAAAGGACTAGTGGACCACAGCTACTAAGGCCTCCAACAGACTGAATCCAGTACAGCTAGATGGTGCCCGGCTACCACCACTGACTGCTCTGACCAGGATCATAACAGAGGGTTCTGAACAGAGCTGTAAAAGGATGTAGAACAAAATTCTAACTCACAAAAAAAAAGACCAGATTTATTGGCCTAAAGGAGACTGGAGAAACCCTGAGAGTATGGCCCCCCGACACTGTTTTAGCTCAGTGGTGAAGTCATTTCTGAGGTTCACCTTTCAGCCAGGGAGTGGACAGCCCCATAAAACCAAATGGGACTAATGAGGTACAGCAGTCCAGGGACCAGGGCCAGAAAGCAGAAGGGGACAGGAAAGCTGGTGATAGGGAACCCAAGTTTGAGTAAGGATAGTGTTGACATGTTGTGAGATTGTTAACCATTGTCATAGGTCAACATGTATACTGTTAAATGAGAAACTATTTTGTTTTGTAAGCCTTCATCTAAAGTGAGAATAGCAGCAAAATTGGAAGTGTGTAGTCGACGTTACTGAACTGTGCATGTAGAAATTTTTTAAATGGTCTATCTGTGGCTATGTTTATTTTCACTAAAAAAAAATGGTTGAGAAGGGAGAGGGTTGATATGTTGTGGGGTTGTTAACCAATGTCATAAAACAATATGTGTACTACTGTCTGATGAGAAACTATTTGTTCTATAAGCCTTTACCTGAAGTACAATAAAAAAAATAAAAAAAAAAACACTTTCGCCCCATCAAATTTTCCCAAAAGCCTCAAATCAACCTTAAGTCCAAATCCCATCCTGGGGCAAAATTCCTTTTCATGTATGAAATCTAGAATACAAGTTATCACCTTCCAAAGTACAATGACGGAATAGGCACAAGGTAGACATTTCCATTACAAATGGGAGAAATTGGAGGGAAATAAAGGATGACAGGCACTAAGCAAGTCAAAAATCCAGCAGAATAATTTACTTTAGCTCTCAAGGCCTGAAAACAATCCTCTGTTCTCTGAGCTCATCTAAGCAATGGCCCTGCCCTCCAGACTCTGGGTGTTGGCCACACTCTCCGGATTCTGGGTGGAGACCCCTCAGCCCTGGGTTTTAGCTCCACTTTTTTGGCACACTGGAACACAACTGCTTCCTCAGCTTTGGGAGGACCCATTCTCCTAGTCCATCTGAATGGGGACCCATAGCCTCAGTCCCAGCAGATCCCTTGTTTCTGTCCCTTGGGCATGGCAGTCCTGCCCCCTTAGCTTTAGGCAGTGGATCTAGCCCCATCCCACTGGCACTCACTAAAGGCATTCCCACACTCCAGAACCGAGTTGGTAAAGATCTGACTTTTTGAAACCTAGGAGGCCATGGCAACACCCTTTGAGACCCCAAAGTTTGTGGCCATACCCTTTTAGACGGAGGCAGCTCTGTTCCTGTGCTCCTTGTCTCTTCAGTTTCTGCTTCCTGGTTCCTTGGCCTCTTGGCCCCTTTGACCCTTGGGCCTCTTGGCTCTACCAATAAGTACCCAGAGGCATTCCACTCCACCAAGAAACTTCAGCCTGAAGGCATGCTCAGCTCTCTCACTCTGTGAGTTGGCAAGCCTATCTCCACTGATAAGTGCCCAGAGGCACCTCACTCCACCAGGAAGCCTCCTGCCTGAAGGCACTCAGCTCTCTTTCTCCATGGTTCAGCTCTCGTGCCTTCTCACATTTATCTCCTGACTCTGCTGCCAGAGTTCTTCTGCCACTGCCGTCCACACCATCTCCGGTGTTACAGCTCTCCTCAGTTCCTTATGAGCTCTTACCAGAATTGCCTTTGACATCCATAATTCCACTAACAGTCTTTTCAAGGCAACCTAGGCTTTTACTATTAGGCACTTTAGAACTGTTCCAGCCTCTACCTATTACTCCATTCCAAAACTGCTTCCACATTGTAGGTATCTATTAGAGCAGCACCCCACTTCTGGGAACAAGATTCTGTCTTAGGTATCTAGTGCTGCTATCACAGAAATACCACAAGTGCGTGGTTTTAACAAACAGAAATTAATTCTCTCACAGTTTAGGAAGGTAGAAGTCTGAATTCAGGCCACCACCTGCAGGGGAAGGCTTTCTCTGTCAGCTCTGGGAGAAGATCCTTGTCATCACTCTTTCTCTGGTCTAGGAGCTTCTTAGTGCAGGAACTGTGGATCAAAAGGACACACTTCACTCCTGGCTCTTCTTGCTTGGTAGTAATGAGGTCCCTCTTCTCTCTGCTTGCTGCTCTCTTTTATGTGTCGAAAGAGATTGACTGAAGATACAACCTAATCCTGTAGATTGTGTCCTGCCTCATTAACATAATCGCCTCTAACCCTGCCTCATTAATATCAGAGAGTTTAGGATTTACAACACATAGGAAAATTACATTAGATCACAAAACAGTGGACAATAACACAATGCTGGGAATCATAGCCTAGCCAAGTTGACACACATTTTAGGCTGACACAATTCAATCCTTAACAAACCTCATTAGTAATTAGGCAAATACAGGTAAAGCAACAGTGAGATACATGTACTTACAAGATAGTCTAAAATTAAGAAATAGCAAATAGAAATTGTTGGCAAGGATGTGAAGCAACTGGAATTGTCATACTCTGCTGCTGGGAATGTAAATTTGTATAACCACTTTGGAAATCTGTTTGGCAAAATATACTAAATTTGAACATATGTATTGACTATGAGCCACAAATTGTACTTCTAGGTATATAATCAACAGAAATATGTTCATCAAGATATGTACTAGGGTGTTCATAGTAATGCTATTCATTTTAGCCAAAAACTAGCAACAACTGGTATACCCATCAACAGTAGAATGAATAAATAATTTGTGATTTACTGATAACTTTGAATTTTTTACAATATTGAAAATGTGAATTGCGACACTAAAAATTATGAATAAATACTGCAAGAATAATTTTATGTGAAATAACTAGAAACCTAACAGCGCATGCTATAGGATTCTTTTCTATAAACAGTAGGCAGAAATAAACGTATAGTGTCAGAAGTGAGAATAGTAGTTAACATTGGGGAAATAAGAGTACACAGTGATGGCAAGAGGATAGAAGAGGGACTTTTGCAAAGCAGGTCTTGTTCTGGGTGTTGGTTACATGTGTTCATTTACCTTGGGGTAATCCATACATCTTTACTATGATATGTGCGCATTTCCGTGAGTATGTTGTATTTTAACTAAACGCTTTATTTAAAAATGTTGATTATCAAAAAATCAATTAGAATGCATTTAATAGAAGTGATTTTAATAAGTTAGCACTTACCTTTTCTGAATACATGTTAATAGTCACCTAAAGGTCACAGGAGGCTGATAGAATTTGGAGATCTAGCTAATGGTGTAAACTGCATCATCTGATGCTAATTTGAAGAACATTCTAGCATATAGTACACATTCCAAAAATATTGTTTGAACAAATACTTTTATGTTTTATTTTGAATATTTTGTCTCCTTCCTATCAGCTTTCTTGTTAAGATTTTCCTGTTGATCTCTTCTTTGATTAGTATTTAAGCCTAAAGAGTTATGCTTGATCCTGGAACTAAATAGATTAAGCATACATATTCTTGTCCTTAGTTTTCCCAAAGGGGGACTTCTACTACAGAAGACATACTTCTAAACAGATAATTACCACAGAGTATCATAAGAGTTAACAATAGAGTCAGGCACAATGAAGAATAAAGGAAGGGGATCTATTCTGTAAAGTATTGGTTTCATAATTGACTGATTTTTTAAGGTTCTCGGTCATGTGTGCCTAAGAAGGCAAATGTGGGAATTTCCATGATGTTGTTGACTTGGAAAATCACCAGAAGCTGTGACTGGTTCTTTCTCATGCCAGTCAGTTCCCATGAAGGGAATTAGGTGCTAGCCTGTTGAATCTCACTGGTTACTCAGAGAAGGATGCCATATGTATCTCTGTGAAATGGTTAATTCTGTATATCATAGAGTTATTTTCTTATGACATTTTAGAAGCATGCTAGCATATTTAAAGAAACACTCAAATACCTAGATTCTGTTATATTTGGAACTTTAATGCAATTTGGAATCAAATTAATACGTCATGAGCTTGATGAATAATTTTTGGTTAACACACTGGAGATGGCAAAAGAAGGATATCACTGCAAGAGCAAAGTGCTGGATGTCTTGTCTTCACTCATTTGGGCAGAAAACTATACAGAATTGCTCCCCTCAGTTGCATGTTTAACCCTGGAAACAAATGTTTCACCCATTGCTACTAAACCTGTAGGTATCTTATTAACATGTGCTGCTTTATACAAATTTTCATGAGTTCTAGTTTATTGATTTTTACGATTATACAAAAACTATTCTATAACAGTAACTTTCATGTCTCAAAATATGATTTTTTTTCTGTTTAATTAAATATATATTAAACATCATTTACCAGGCCATGTTGGCAAGCGTGGGAGACGAGATGATGGTGATATAGCCCATTAACCTTAAGCAATTCACCACAATAAAGGAGACATTCATGCTTGGGCGTGTGTGTGCATGTGTATAGTGTATATCCATATAATAGATACAATAGTAGGGAAGAAGAGGAGGAGAAGCAAAGCAGAAAATTACTTCAAATATCACCATCTAGAAATACTCCGTCTAGAAAATGTGGTAATTATATCAGTCAGGGAGCCCTGGTGGTGTAGTGGTTAAGAGCTGGGCTGCTAACCAAAACGTCAGCAGTTTGAATTCACCAGTGGCTCCTTAGAAACCCTATGGGGCAGTTCCACTCTGTCCTATAGGGATGCTATGAGTCGGAATCCACTCGACGACAATAGTTTTTTTTTTTTTTTTTCGTTATATCAATCAGAAGCAGAATCCACTGTAGAGAATTTAAGGAAAAGGAGATTTATTAAGAATTTTTGTGATGGCTGAAATAAAAACTCTATGCTGAATATCCAGCCATACAGTAGAATTGGGTGCACAAAGGAGCTAATGCTTTTGCCAATATCAGGAAGAAACTCAATCAGGCCGCTACCACTACGTTCACTGTCATCATAACCTTGCCTTTTATGTCAAGATGGGCATTAACAAGACAGGATGACCTGCACCCTACCTTGTTCGTCCATGTAACTCAACCCCAAGTAAAAATATTTTCAGGTGTCTTTCCTCCCACTTGCTTCATTCTAAATCAAGATCTAATGTTAGGACAACCAGCTGGCAGAATCTAAATCACATTCAGAACCCTAGATGCAAATAGTTCAGTGACATAGAGTATTTTAGCTTTCCCACATCTGATGACTAGAAGAGGACCGGGATTGATATTGAATAAGCCAGCACACCAAAAACTATATAGGTCAATAAATGTATGGATGGATAGGTGTATGGATGGATGGAAGGATGGATGGATACATATAGATAAATAATGAGGAAGGTGGGTGGATTGGAAAATAGATGATATTAACAATTAATAAAATGATTGTATATTATAGTTTAAGCCTAATAACTTATTAATTTCAGTTGAAATTTACAGAAGGAGAAACTGAAATGAAAAGAAATTGTAAACTTAAGATAATCATTTCTTCACAAAAAAAGATATCTACAAGATCCTTTGAAACTCAATGATTATAAATAATATTAAGAGGTTAAATCATTACATTTTATTTTTGTACATATTATGATTTATTCATGACAGTATAGATTAACTTCATGCTATAGAAAGTGAAATAAAATCATACATTTTTACTAAACCTCTTGAATGTTCTTGATTATATTACATATATTTTTCTCTGTTGAAGTTTATAATGTTTTTGTTCTGTTCTGGAGCCCTGGTGGTGCCGTGTTTAAGAGCTTGGCTGTTAACCACCAGCTGCTCCTTGGAAACCCTACGGGGCACTTCTCCTCTGTCCTATACGATCTCTTAGAGTTGGAATCTACTTGATGACACCTGGTTTTAGTTTTTGGTTTTCTGTATATCTAACTTTCCCAGCTATGTAGTTATATTTGATTGAGTACATTTGGTATAAAATAAAATGAATAGATCCTAGTGTTTGGTTCAATGAGTTCTGATGAATATATACGCCTAGGGAACCAATACCATAATCAAGATTTTAAAGTCTCATCATCCTGTTGTGTACTCTCTTGCTTCTTTACAGAAAAGCCTCTTCCCCAGCCCTTCTACCAGGCAGCAACCAATCTGCTGTCTTTCACTGTAGATAAGGGACATTTTTTCCCTTACAATTTCATATAAATGTAACTGTGCATGTGTATTCTTTCGTGACTGGATTTTTTTTTTTGTCTTTATGAGATAATCTGCACTGTTATGATAATTAGTAGTTGGTTTCTTTTTTATTGCTGAATAGAATTCAGTTGTATGGATATACCTCATTTTTTTTTTTACCCATTCATCTATTGATAAACAATTGGGTTGCTTTGGGCTTCATTGATTTTTTTCTATTGTCCTGTTTTTAATTTTGTTCATTTCTGTTCTAATACTTTTTTATTTTCTTTCTTCTTCTTAGTTTTCATTTGCTGTTTTTTCTTTTGTGGTTTCCAATGATAAAATCTTAATTAATTTTAGGTATTTTTTTTCTTTTCTAATATGTGCCTTTAGTGCTATATTTCTCTCTATGCACTGCTTTAGCTACACTTCACATATTTGGATTATATTTTCATTTTCATTAAGTTATAAATGGTTCTTTTTTAATGCTCTGGAGACTTCTTCTGAGATCCATAGGTGATTTATAACTGTGTTGTTTAGTTCTCAAAGATCTCACAATTGCCCGGATAGCTTTCTGTTTATTAATTTCTAGTGTAATTCCAGTATGGTCTGAGAATATACTTTGTCTGATTTCCATTCTTTTAAATTTGATAAGGTGTGTTTTATGGCCTAAAATGCAGTCTATCTTGATGAATGTCCCCTGTGATTTGAGGATAATATTAATTCTGCTGTTATTGAATGAAGTATTCTATAAATGTCAATTAGATTCTGTTGATGGATAAAGTTGTTCAGTTCATGTACAAACTTACTGATTTTCTGCCTGCTTGATCTATCAATTATGACAGAGGGATGATGAAGTCTGCAACTTTAATATCAGATTTGACTATTTTTCGTTTCAATCAGTTTTTGCCTCATGTATTTTGACACTCTGCTATTAGGGGCTCACATGGTTAAAACTGTTATATCTTCTTCAGTAATAACCCTTTTATCATTGTGTAATGTCCCTCTTTATCCTTGATAATTTTCTTTTCTCTGAAATATGTTTTATCTGAAATTAATGTAGCTACTACAGCTTTCTTTTGATTAGTGTTAGCACACCATAGCTTTCTTCATCTCTTTACTTTTAACCAATATTAGTCTTATAGTTTATGAGAATTTCTTATAGACAACATATAGCTGTGACTTATTTTATAAACTAATCTGACATTCTCTGTCTTTTAAGTGAGTGTTTATACCATTAACATTTAAAGTGATTATTGATGTAGCTAAACTAAAATCTGTAATCTTTCTACCTTTTTCTATTGATTTATTTTTTCTGTCTTCTCTGGTTTTATGTGATCATTTTATATGCTTCCATTTTTATAGTCTTTCTTGATACATCATTTATTTCTAAAAAAAATATCTTCTTAGGGGCTGTCCTAGTCTTTAAAATATACAGTTTTAAATAATCTACATAAACCTTCAAATAACCCTATACAGCTTCATATGTACTGCACGTATTGTATGGCAGAGTATTTCCAATTATTCTCTTCTGTTCCTTGTGACATTGCTGTCATTCATTTCATTACCCATATGTAATTTATGCAGAAATGATTGTTACTATTACTGCTTTAAACACTTTTTAGATCATTGAAGAATAAGAAAAATATTTACACTCTTCTCTTCCTTCTCTAACACATTTACGTCCTTTATATAGATCCAGTTTTCTTAGATTTATCATTTTCTTTTTACTTGAATAACTTCTTTTAATATTTCTTGCAGAGCGTGTTTGTTGGCAATGAATTCCCTTTGTTTTTGTTTGTCTGCAAGTTCTTTATTTCTTCTTCATTTTCGAAGGTTTATTTTTGTGCATAAAGTATTCTAGCTTAGAAGTTTTTTTGTTTTTGTTTTTGTTTTCCAAACTTCACTCCACTCTCTTCTTGCTTACATGCTTTCTAGTGAGAAATCTGCTGTCATTCTTATCCATGTTCCTCTATAGGTAAAATCCTCCCCATCGCTTCCGGCTACTTTCAAGGTATTCTGGATGTCTTTGGTTTTCTTGATTTTGAATATGATAAGCTTGGAAACTCTATAGGGCAGTTCTACTCTGTTCTACAGTGTTGCTATGAGTCAAAATCAACTCAATGGCAGCAGGTAAGGGTTATATTGCTTTATTCATTTATTTTTAAAATTTGTCCAGATTGACATTCTCTGAGCTTCTCTCCATGGTTATGGTTGGCATTCTTTTTTTTTTTTTGGCTTTTATTACTGCCTCATTCTGTTTCTTTTCTTTCAGGTATTCCAACTGTGTGTGTGTTACAAATGCAATTTCTCCACAGTTATTTTATGCTCTATTTTTCTTTTTCATTCTTTCTTGTCTTTGCGTTTCAATTTGGGAAGCTATTATTTACCTGTCTTCAAGCTCATTAATTTTTGCTTAGCCATATCATGTCTACTTATGAGCTTATGAAAGATATTCTTCATTTTTGTTTTTGATTTCTAAAATTTGCTCTTGGTTTTCTTGTTTTTTTTTTTTTAAAAGCTTCTATCCCTTTGCTGGCATTATCCAATTTTACTTAGTTGTTGTCTTTTTTTTTTTTTTTAACATATCCCTTAACATATTAGTAATATTTATTTTAAATTACTTGTTTGATAATTTAAACATCTGTGCCATATCTGAATCTGCTTCTAATGCTTGCTTGGTCTCTTCAGACTATTTTTTCTTGCCTTTTAGCATGCTTTGTCATTTTGTTGTTGTTGTTATTGAAAACTATATGTGCTGTTTGAGGTAATCAGATCTGATGTAAATAGGTCTTGAATATAAGGATTTTTGTTAATCTGTACATGTGTTAATCCATATATTATATCTACTGTAGCACTAGGTATCAGTGGCTATAAATTCTCAGTTTTCTTTTTTTTTTGTCCCCTCTTTTGCAATCGAGAATTCTCTATGTACTGCTACTCAGGGAGATTCTGTGTCTTGCAGCTTTTTCAGCTTTAATCTACGTTATGACATGGTAAGCTTATTCATACGGTTGTAGGGTATGAGGAAATTGACTGTTCTATAATCTTTTGATTAAATTTTAGACTTTTTGTGGGACTGTGGCCTACACAAGTGTTTCTTTCCCTTTCCAGGGATGTAAATTTTTCCTCAGTCTCCTCCTCCATTCCCTGACTGTAGCATTCTCAGCATTCCCAATCTGTTTTCTTAGAATCCTGTTACCTATTGATATTTCTTTATTATTATTATTATTATTATTATTTGAAGGAGAAATCCAGGAGCTAGGACAGAATTTCCTTCTCTCAGCTAGGATAAGCTCTAGAGTTGTTCTCTGGTGAATTCCTTAAGTCTGAACACCAGTCCTTTAGAAAGAGAAGAATCAAGATATTAACGAAGATTTCTATCCTTCCCTTCCAACTGTGAAGGCCATGAGAG
This sequence comes from Trichechus manatus latirostris, assembly GCF_000243295.1. Classification (NCBI taxonomy): domain Eukaryota; kingdom Metazoa; phylum Chordata; class Mammalia; order Sirenia; family Trichechidae; genus Trichechus; species Trichechus manatus. The sequence goes on from NW_004444242.1 coordinate 967,960, forward strand.
GTTTTTTTCTCCATATTTCTAGCATCATAACTTTGAGAACTGGTGAGGTTCCTGATGGAAATTTCACAAAAATGTGAGGCTACTCTAACACTGGAGTTCTCAGGAATTTACTACTCTCAAGTTAGTATACCCTCATTCTCCAGCAATCATTAAAATAGTCATTTAATTGTTCCTACCAGTTTGTGGCTCCAGAAACTTCTGTTCAGGGTAAACAAATACTAGACGTTGTATCTCTCTGTATGCACCTGTCTATCCAGATTTTTGGGTGCTGATTTTCTCTGTGACCTCAGTTCTCTGAGGAGTCCAAGACAAGTTAATTTTTAGATTTTATAAATTTTTCTTCCTGTAAGTACCCGAGTGATGACCTCTGTTGGCTCTACATGCTGAAGGTACAATTGCCTACCTTGTTATTTTTTTAATGTGGTGAAATTTATTGATTTATATTTGAATGTTAAAATAATTACACATTCCTGGGATGTACTTCACTTGACCACCATTCATCTATCAGTTGGTCATACTGTGGTGGCTTTCATGTTCCTGTGATATTAAAAGCTACACCACTAGTGTTGCACATACCAGCAGGGTCATCTATGGTGTGCAGGATTCAGTGGAACTTCCAGTCTAAGACATACTAAGAAGAAAGACCTGGCAGTCCACTTCTGAAAAAAATGGCCAGTGAAAACCTTGTGAATAGCAGCAGAATATTTTAAAAAGAATTGATCATCATTCAGCCATTTCAGGAGGTAGCATATGATCAAGAAATGATGGAATTCAAGTAAGAAGTCCAAGCTGCACTGATGGAACTGGTGAAAACAAGGCTCCAGGAATTGATGGAATACCAGTTGGATATGTGTCAAAAAATGAATGCAACACTACAGGTGCTCACTCATCTATGCAAAGAGATGTGGAAGACAACTACCTGGCCAACTGACTGGAAGAGATCCATATGTGTGCCCATTCCAAAGAAAGGCGATCCAACAGAATGCATAAATAATCAAATAATATCATTAATATCACACGCAGATAAAATTTTGCTGAAGATCATTCAAAAGCATTTGCAGCAGTACACTGACAGGGAACTGCCAGAAGCTCAAGCCAGATTCAGAAGAGGACTTGGAATGAGGGATATCATTGCTGATGTTGAATGGATCTTGGCTGGAAGAAGAGAATACCAGAAAGATATTTACCTGTGTTTTATTGATTATACAAAGGCATTTGACTGTTTACATTATAACAAATCATGTATAACATTGCAAAGAATAGGAATTCCAGAACACTTAATTGTGCTCATGAGGAACCTGTACGTAGGTCAAGAGGTAGTCAGCTAGTCATTCAGACAAAACAAGAGAATACTGCATAGTTTAAAATCAGGAAAGGTGTGTGTTGTGGTTTTTTCTTTCACCATACTTATCCAATCTGTATGCTGAGCAAATAATCCGAGAATTGGACCATGTAAAGAAGATTGTGACATCAGAATCAAAAGAAGATTCATTAACAACTGGTGATATGCAGAAGACACAACCCTGCTTGCTGAAAGTGAAGAAGACTAGAAGCACTTACTGATTAAGGTCAAAGACCACAGCCTTCAGTACAGTTTACACTTCAGTGTAAAGAAAACAGAAATCCTCAAAAATAGACCAATAAGCACCATCATGAAAAATGGAGAAAACACTGAACTTGTCAAAGATTCCATTTTACTTAGATCCACAATCAACACCCATGGAAGCAGCAGTCCACAAATAAAATGATGTAGTGCACTGGACAAATCTACTGCAAAAGATCTCTATAAAGTGATAAAAAAGTAAAGCTGTCACTTTGAGGACTAAGATGCTTCTGACCCAAGTCATAGTATTTTCAATTGCCTTATATCCATGCTAAAGCTGGACAATGAATAAGGAAGGTCTAAGAAGAACTGATATCTTTGAATTATGGTGTTGGCAAAGAATATTGAATATGGACTTCCAGAAGAATGCACAAATTTGTCCTGGAAGAAGCACAGCCAAAAAATGCTTCTTAGAATTGTTGATAGCTAGACTCTGGACATGTTATTGGAAGGAATAGTCCTCAAAAAAGGTCATTATGCTTGGTAAAGTAGAGAGTCAGCAAAAGAGAGGAAGACCCTTAATGAAATGAATCGACACAGTGGCTGAAATGATGGGCTCAAACATGGTGCACGATCGGGAAGTGTTTAGTTCTGTTGTATACAGCGTTGCTATGAGTTGGAACCAACTGGAGGGCCCCTAAAAACAACAACAGCATTTCACTTGGTCTCTATATAATAGCTTACTTAAAATTATCTGAATATGACTTAATATTATTTACTTAAGAATCCTTGCACTTATGAACATGAAGCTTATTATTTCATAGATTCATTTTCTTAAACATGTTTCTCAGGCCTTAGTATCAGTGTTAGGCTTGTAAAGTCCTGGATTGTCAGAGATTGTTTCAGTCACAAAACTGAATATTCTGTGCCCTTGAAAATTCCTCCTTGTGATGAAAAAAGTGCCAGTGTTGGTGATGGATACAAAAATTTGACAGTAAGGTACAAAATACATACAGCAGCCAAAAAATGGGAGAAGAGAGATGCGAATACACTGCTTTTAGCATCAAAGTGATATGGCATAGAGTATGTACCTTCTGTAGGTGCAGAGGACCTGATTGACAAGCATCTAGTCTACCAAGGCAAGTCTGTAGATACAAAGTATATGGGCATATTTGGGGATCTGGAAACTAACTTCTGCAAATGTAAACACTTGTTGTCACTAGTAAGTAAACTCCAAAGTGTTCCATACTCTGATATTTTTGTTGACAGAATATTTAGCTTGATGCCATCATTTGAGACTGAAACCCAAAATCAGTGTAATGTGTCCCTGGTAAGAGCAGAGCTGCAAGTTGCAGAATTTTACATTTAACTATATTCAGTTCTGTTGTTGTTATTGAGGTGCCATAGAATCAATTTAAACTCATTGCAACCCCATGTGACAGAGTGGACCTGCTTCATAAGATTTTATAGACTGTAATATTTACAGGAGTTGATAACCAGGTCTTTCTCCCACAGAGCCGCTGGGTGAGTTTGAGCCACCAGCATTTCTGTTTGCAATCAAGCAATTAACTGTTTTACCATTTACTCTCTACAACAAAGAAAAGAAGAATCTCCTAAATTCTGCTTGTAATTTCAAGAAGTAGTATTAGAAAAACTGAGAGTATTCTACTGTTTCAGGGGACAGAAAGAAGTATTTCATTTTTTTATTAAGTATAAATAACACTTCTTTAATTACTCCTATCATATTTATGTTCTTTTTTTATATTCTTACCTTTATGTAGCTTAAAAATATACAATAATTAGCGACACCTCCCATTTATTCCTCCTATTGCTGACTCGTTTTTCCTCTGTTACTCCAGGCGGATGGAAACTGTTATAACTTACATGACCGCTTGCAAGTTTTTTAAACCCCAGGCACTATACAACAAACCAGGAGGTAGAACAGTAGGACTAAACACAATATTACGCCAATTAACTGGGATGTTCCATGAAACCATGACCCTAAACTTACAAACCAAGAAACCAATCCCATGAGGCATTTGGTTGTACATAAGCAGTCTCAGCAGCTGCTCTTTTTGTTTTTGTTGTTGTTGTATAAATATATCTATCATACAACTTTTGCCAATTCACCTTTTTGCAAGTGTGCAACTTAATGACATCAATTACATTGATTGACTGTTTAACCCTACCCTTAATTTCTCCATCGCTGTAAAACAAAATTCAGTGCTCCATAAGCAATAACTCCCTTTCCCCCTCCCTCTTGCCTCTGGTAACCACTAATAAACTTTAGTCTCTATACTCTATACATGTGCCTATTCTTTTATTTTTATGTAAGTAAGGTCATACAATGTTTGTCATTTTGTTATTAACTTATTTCATTCAGCATAATGTCTTCAAGCTCCATCCATGTTGTAGTGTGTATCAAGACTTCATTTCTCTTTCTGGTTGAGTAGTATTCCATTGTATGCATATATCACATTTTGTTCATCCACTCATCCATTGATGGGCAATTATATTGTTTCCACCTTTCAGTTATTGTGAAGAACTGGATGGTACCTGGATGCCATTACTGATCATTTTAATCAAAGAGTCTATAGAATAATCCTAATCAACAGGGAGAAAATGCAGAATAGAATTTCAAATTTGCATGGACTCCAGACTTTCTGGAACCATAGAGGGTGGATGAACCCCTGAAACTATTGGCCTGAGATAATCTTTAAGCTTTAATCTGAAAGTATCCCCCAGCATCTTCTTAAAACCAAACAGTAGTTCAGCTTACCTAGTAAAGAATGTCTGCCTTCAGCATTGTGTTATTTTAAGAACCAAGAGCTCTGCATCTAAGCAAAAGATCAGCACTTTCTATCCACCAGCCACTCCTTGAAAACCCTATAGGACGGTTCTACTCTGTCCTGTAGGGTCTCTGTGAGTCAGAATAGACTTGAAAGTGATGGATTTGTTTTTCTTCCTTTTTTTTTTTAAATGGAATCAAACTGACAAAAGCAACTTGAAAGATTAGACAGGATACCTAGGAGGAAGTGAGTTTATGTTAATGGAGGAGGAACCATTTGGAAAAGGAGAGTGAGTATGGTTGCACAACTTGAAGAGTGTAATCAATGTCACTGAATTGTACATGTAGACACTGTGGAATTTGAGTGGGTTCTGCTGTATATATTCTCAACAACCAAAAATAAATTAAAGAAAATACAGTAATATAGTCTACAAAATGTAAATAGTCAATAAAGAGTTAATATGGAATTAAGTTAAACAAAATATTCTTATATTTTTCTCACATGTTATTTTTAATTAATCTTATTAATCTGTTGGAAAGATGATCTGCCAATTTCCATCCAAGATACCTAAGCTGAGGCCTTGAATATTCTCTGATAAGAAGACTGGGAATTAGCTCTCTCTTTCTTTCTCCAAGTCCCTTCTCCTTGTCATAGAAGCTTTCCTACTCTGTTCTTAGCTCACAATAACTTTCTCTGTCTCTTTTTCATGCAGGGGCACCATATGACACCTGGTCAACTCCACCGTCTCCATGACTATGGTAATATCAAAGAATGTACCCTGTGGGGAACGGACCTTTTGGTATTTTATCATTAATCAGAAAATGTGGGCCAACAAAAGTAATGTTGTATCTAGAGGAGAAGGAATTTTTTTCTAGTTATGCTCCTTGTTCACAGGATAGCTATGCTGTGTGCAGCTGAACAAAAGACAAGCTCCTGATAACAAGGTGGCCAAGCGAGATGCACCTGAACAAGGGTGCTTGCTCTTTTCTCCTTCCCCATGAAATCCAGCACGTACACCCCTCTGGTTTACACTATAAAAACCCCAGGCCTAACTTCCCCTTTACTTTCTTGCCCATGATGCATTCAAAAGTGTGCATGGAAGTGACCAAACACATACCCTTGGACAGGAGTTTTTGGGAGAAACTGGCTCCTGATAAACTCTGTTCTATTTATTGTTTTCCTTATTAATATGTAAGTAATAAATGTCTGTGACCATATCAGTAAATGGTGTGATTACCTGTTCTGATCTAAAGAGCCCTGTACTTTCTAATTTATTTCACTCAGTACATCACATAATTACTATTTGTTGCCACTGTTAATTAATGCTTGTGCTTTATTTAAATAATAACATTTAGGTAACAAAAAAGTAAATAATACAGGGTTATATATACTTTCAAATAAACACCTATTTTTTTATTTTTTAGGCTAAGATAATAGCATATTTATGTATGATTATTTATTATAAATTATACTATTATGTTTTGTTTCCTTTATTTTCTGGTATGGATGTGTCCTAGGTTGGCGCTTTCAAATTTTGCCCCATGTTACTTAACTTACAAAAAACTTAGAAAGTGTGCCCTCCTCTCCTGTATTCTTAAAACGTTTGTGGAGGATTGGTATTCTTATATCCTCAGACTTTGGTAGAATTTGCCAGTGGAGCTATTTGGACTAGAAGTTTATTTATGAAAGTTCTGGTCAGAAAACCAATTCCTTCAGTAAGTATGGGTTATTTGGGTTTATATCTCTTATGTCAGTTTTGTTAGTTTGTATTTTTCTAGGAATGTGTTCATTTGGTATAAATTGCCTTATTCACTGGCACTAACTTGCCCCTTACATAGGTTTATTGTCATTTTGATATTTAATATTTGTAATAATACCCCTTTTTAATTCCTGATATAGGTAAATTTCATAAAACACTTTTTTTTTGTCCTTGGTTAGTATTATAGGGATTTGCCAATTTTGTTAATCTTTTCAAAGGGTCGTATTTTCACTTTATTGACCTCATTATTTGTTGTGTTTTTCACTGATTTTCACTTTTGTTTATCTTATTTTCTTTTCTATACTTACTTTAGATTTAATACATGCTTATACTTTCTGACTTAAGTTGGAAGATTAGACAATTAATTTTACACCTTTCTTCTTTTCCGACATAATCTTTTAAACTATAGCTATCTCCCTAAGCACTGCTTTCACTAAATCCCATGAAATGTGATAATTTATGTTAGTATTGTTCTTCAGTTAAAATATTTTATAAATGTAATGATTTTTCATTGTGCTGAGTTTTTTTAGAAGATTCATCTCTAAATATTTGGAAATTTGTAGTTCTTTTATTTTTATTGATTACTAAGGTAATATTGTTGTGGTCAGAGAGTATACTTTATGATTTCAATTCATTATATTGATGCTTGTGTTATAGCACAGCATATGGTTGATTATGGTAAACACTCTATGTGCACTTGGAAATAATAGTATTTTCTGCATTATAAAACCAAACCCATTACCACTGAGTCAATTCCGACTCATAGCGACCCTGTGAGACAGAATAGAACTGCCCCATAGGGTTTCCAAGGAGCACCTGGTGGATTCAAAAGGCCAATTTGTTGGTTAGCAGCTGAGTTTTAAGCACTGCGCCACCAGGGCTCCTTGCATTGTAGTCGCTATTTATAACTTGAGATTTTATGATTGTGTATTTATCATTTTATCTCCAGTAATTATTTTTTCATTTGTTTTGCAAATATATTTATTACTGTTATAGCATCTTGAACAATTGATCTTTTTATCTGTGTGAAATAACATCTCTGGAAATACTCTCATCTTGAAGTGTGCTCTTTCTGTTATTAATAGAGCCATACCATCTCTTGTATTCTTACTGTTTGCAGGGTAGAAATTTTTCCATTGCTATTATTTCAACCTATCTGTATCTTTAAAGTTTGTTTCTTGTAAACACTGCATAGTTGAACCTTCTTTCTTTTGCTGTTGTTGTCTTATATTTAATCCACTTGATAATCTATGCTTTGAATTTCAATGTTTAGCTTAATTATTATTATTTTTTTTATTGTACTTCAAGGTGAAGGCTTACAGAACAAATAGTTTCCCATGGAACAGAAGTACACGTGTTGTTTTATGACATAGGTTAACAATACCACAACATATCAACCCTCTAACTTCTCAATCTCTCTCTTTTTTTTTTTTTTTTTTTGGTTAAAAATACACATAGCCAACGATACTGCATTTCAAAAATTTCTACATGCACGGTTCAGTGACATGGACTACACTCTTCCAATTGTGCTGTTATTCTCACTTAAGATGAAGGCTTACAGAACAAACTAGTTTCACATTTAACAGTTACTACACATGTTGCCCTATGACAATAGTTAACAATCTCACAACACATCAACAATATCCTTACTCAAACTTGGGTTCCCTATCACCAGCTTCCTTGTCCCCTTCTGCCTTCTGGCCCTTGTCACTGGACTCCCGTACCTCGTTAGTCTCATTTGGTTTTACGGGGCTGTCCACTCTCAGGCTGAACAGTGAACCTCAGAAGTAACTTCACCACTGAGCTAAAAGGGTGTCTGGGGGCCATACTCTTGGGGTTTTTCCAGTATCCTTTAGGCAGTAAATCTGGTCTTTTTTGTGTGAGTTAGAATTTTGTTCTACATCCTTCTCCAGCTCTGTCCAGAACCCTCT
>NW_004444242.1:981668-1038484 GCF_000243295.1 Trichechus manatus latirostris
AGAGTGGGTCGGTAATCAGTGCAGGGTAGGTTCCAGTAGGCCATGCTTTTGCTGCTTGGTGGTGTGATGTCAAGCGCATGGTGTAGGTAGGCAGGATGCAGCGGGGAGATTGTTATGTGTGGAGCTAAGATGGATATGGGAGAGAGGAGAGAGGAACAGGAACCAAAAACTTACAAACAAACAAAAAATAATGTTAGTGGAGCTTGTTGTTGGAGTGGAGAGATGAGAGACTATGAAATGGAGAAAAACAGAAAGGGGAGGAGGAAGAAAAGAAAAGAATGAATAAATAAGAATCAGAAAAGTTAAAGAACTGCAAAGTTCCCAGGGATCCCACTGATGCAGCTATGAGGTCTGGGGAAGTTGCTCTCAGGTGTTGCAGTAGAGCCTGGCTCGAAGTCATAGAGGTATACAATGACAGGTATTCAGGGAACAGAAAGAGAAGGATGATATAGAGATACGAGAAATTGAGCAATGAAGAAAAACAAAAAGGGAAAAAGAGGAAAAAGAAAACAAAACAAATTAAAAAAAAAAAAAAAACACAAGAAAGGCCCCCAAAGAAACAGAAAAAAAGAAGGAAAAAAAAAACCAACGTTAAAAGAAATGCCCTCAGGGATCCCTCTTCACTTCTGTGGAAGCTGAAGGGGAGTCTCCGTGCCACGCAGCTCAGCCTGGCCACAAGGGCTCCCAACTCAAGAAAAGGAAAAGAAAACAAACAAACAATTCAAAACAAATGAACAAAAGCTCCAGTATCCCACCAGCATGGCAACCCAAACTGGGAAGCAGCTCCACACTTGGACGGAGCTCCGCAGCCCCTCAGGAGGAAGCAAAGATGGCGCACGGAGCCAGGTACTTGAACGAAGGGAGGGGGAGGTGGTGAGAGGCAAGTAAGAAATCAAAAGAAGCAGAAAAAAAAAGCAACACTAGCAGCCAACAAATGGCACTCAGAGAGCAAGCTAATGCCAGCTTGTGATTCTGGACAAGAGACTGTGTCCGTGGGAAGCAGAGGGGGCAGAGTATGGGTGAAGAAGTGTAGAGAGTGGGAAAGCATATATCATAAATTACCGGAGCTCTGCAGCCCCTCAGGAAGAAGCAAAGATGGCACACGGAGCGAGGTACTCAAGCGAAAGGAGTGGGGTGGGGAGAGGCAAGGAAGAAATAAAAAGAAGCAGAAAAAAAGCAACACCAGCAGCCAACAAACAGCACTCAGAGAGCCGCCCATTCAGGTGTGTGGAATCCAAGCAGCCGCTGTTTCCCAGTCAAGAGACTGTGGCCACAGGAAGCAGAGGAGGCCGAGTCGGGGTGAAGAGGGGTGGGGGTGGGAAAGCATATATCGCCAATTACTGGTTGTTTTGTCACCCCCTGGAAGCTCCATGAGGCTGCTTTCTCATACTTCCTGTTTGCTGGTCTCCAATACGAGTCCAAGAAGGCGGATCCGTGCTGCGTTAGCTGGTAGGGGACCTCTGCATGAATCTCTCCTCGCTCTCCGTTCTGTCAGTTTTCTCACCCCATTTGGTGCTTGGTTGAGTTCTTTATCTCTTCATTTGATGTTTTAGGGTTTCAGGATTGCTGTATTCTCTGTTTGGCTTAGTTTTACGGATCTTTGCCGTGGAGGGACGGCGTGGTGCTTCTGCCTAGAGCGCCATTTTGGCGGAACCGTTTAGCCTAATTATTTTTAATAAGATTATCGATATTGTTGTATTTGAATCTTCCATATAGATATTTGTTTTATATTTATCCCATTATTTTTCTGTGTTTTTGTTTCTCACTTCTTGTTTTGTTTTGAGTAAATATGTATTTTTATTATCAAATTTTTCTATTTTCCATTGTTTTTTGCTTTATCTCTTGTGTTCTTAATCGATTGCTTTATAATTTGAAATATTTATCTTTAACTTATAAAAATATGCATTAAAATAATATACTCTCTCATGAACAGCATAAAAATTTTCAAGAGTATACCTTTGTTAACCTGCTTTCATCCTTTCTTTTTGTCATCTTATGTTTTATTTTTATATATGCTGTAATCATAATAATATTTTGTTGTTTTTTCTTTACTTAAGCAACAGGTTTTTTTTTTTTTGTAATATAGACAGACATCTTTAAAAGAGCATTTTATATTTACCAAAATATTCATTGTTTCTGGTGTTCTTCGTTTCTTCCTGAATATCTGGATTCCTTTCTGGTTTCATTTTTCTTTAGACTAAAAAGAATCTTTACTATTCTGCATAGTGGAAGTCTGCTAGAAAAAAAAAAAAACACTCAGATTTTAACTATATGAGAATGCTTTTACTTTACCATTATTGGTGTGAAGACTATTTTAACTAGAAATAGACTATTTTAACTACATTGACATTTTTTCCTTTCATCTATTACTTTAAATATTTAATTCCAGTATCTTCTACTCTCCTTTGTTTCTTGTGAGAAGTCAGCAATAATATTATTGTCTCTTGTCAGCAACGTGTCTTTTTTTCCTCTGGCAACATTTATTGTCTATTCTATACTGTTGGTTTATAGAATTTCTATTTTGATGTGATGATACGTGGTTTGCTTTTGCATTTATCATCTTATGGTTTACTAAACTTCTTAAATCTTTGGTTGAATTTCTTTCATCAATTTTTGATATTTCACCAGCATTTCCTCTTCTAATATTATTTCTGCTGCATGATCTCTGTTTTCTATTTTGGGGACTCCAATTATATACAACTGTAGACTGTTATTGAACCACAGATCTGAGATTTTCTGGCCCACTTTTTGCTCAATGTTCTTTTTGTTGTTGTTGTTCAGTCTGGATATTATCATTTGATCTGCTTTCAAAGGCATTGCTTCTTTCCTGTGCTGTGTACACCCTACTATTAAGCACATCCAGTGGATCTTTTATTTATATTGTATTTTTATTTCTAGAATTTTTACTTTGTTTCTTTCTAAAGTTTTCAAGTCTTTACTGAAATGCCCTATTTATTCATATATGTTGTCCGTACTTCCTATTAGATTCTTTATTATTTTGCACATAGTTATGTTAGAGTCTTCTAATAATTTTAACTCCTGAGCCATTTCTGAGACTGTATCCATTAATTGTTTTCTCTTTTAACCATGGATTCTTTCTTGCCTTTTCCTGGACCTTGTATTTTGATTACATGTATATATAAAATGAAAGAACATTACAACCTGAAGTAATATTTATCCTGGTAAGGTGAGTGCTCCCTGCCAATACGTTAATTAAATTTAGCTGGTGAGTCCAAACTTACTCAGAGGATGAGACTTTTCTGGATTCTAATCTATCACTCAAGCCAATCTGTGGCTGTTAAACGTTTGTTTAAAAATTTAACCATTTAGTGCCTTTATTCTTTGACTCATTCATCCATTCATTAATTCAACAAATATTTCTTAAGTGTCTTCCATTTTATTCAGCATGACCCTGGGGATAGAGCAATGTGCCAGATAGAAATAACCCTGACCTCTTGAAGCTTAAGGTAAATTGAAGAAAAACAACTTTCCATTTAGCACTTTCTTCGTGAGACTTTTCAAGGAATAATGAAATAAACTAGCGACGAATGTCCTCAAATTCCTTATACATGACAGTGTCTAAAACAACTTGTTCCAATAAATAGATGATGAACATTTAATTCATATATATATATATATAGCTATGTAGACATAAAGTGAATATTCAATTCAAATTATTTTTATTCATTTAGGATTTGCATCTTGAAATTGTAATTTTTTGTGCTGTGATGTTTAGAAGTGGCAGGAGCTAATTTAAAGAGGAGTTTATTACTGTGTAACATGCATACTCATTCATCTATGATTAATGGCCCAAGATAATTGAGGTGACTGGCCATGACTCATATTGTCATCTCTTTTCACTGGAAGATTTTTCCAGAAATTCTCTGCAACACTATAAATGACCTTAATGGGCTATATATGAGTGACAGTAGATAATAAAAATAATGACTCCCAAAAATTCTGTTGCTCTTAATGATTACAAAGTATAATACAAATGCTAAACAATAAAATAGCAATAGTGAAGGTAGTGAATAGGAAAGAATGTGAAGAAGTTTATCAGGGAAATTTCATGAAGGTCTTGTAGATGATGACAATTTTTTTTTTTTTTTTTTGGTAGGGGATAGTAATATGTTCAAGAATTGCATGAGGGCTCATATATAATATTTGACTCTCAAAAATTTCACTCTTAAAGTCATGTAGAAGATAGTTTAAAGGAGTGGAGATGGAACAAATATGGAGGCACAAAGACAAGATAGTGATCTACAGTAAAAATCTATGTGAGAAAGAGTGAGGACAAAAGTAAGGTTGGAAATGGAAAAGAGAATCCCGAATTTAATATTTGAGAAATATTAGAAGACTATAAATCAATTATTTTGATCAAAAAGTTACTGATTCTTAATCAATGGGACAGAGCCCAAGTGGTGCAGTGGTTAAGAGCTAGGCCCACTAACCAAAAGGTTGGCAGTTCGAATCTACCAACTGCTCCTTGGAAACCCTATGGGACAGTTCTACTATATCCTATAGGGTTGCTGTGAGTTGGAATTAACTTCATGGCAACACATTTTGTTTGGTTAATCAATGGGACAAAAATTACTTCCTGCCGTACCAATTCTTTCATTTAACATACTTCTCTGATGAACTCCATAATGCCCCATAACTAATAGCATAGCCTTAAGAATTGTTTTATGAGGTATGCTGATTGAGCCCTGAAAATATGGCCAACTACAGGAAGTTATAACAGGGGCAAATCGACAGAACCATAGTAAAATTGCAGCTTGTTTTACTAGGACACAGAGTCATATTAGGGTTTTCAAGTCTCAGAGTAACAGGTCTACTGCATCTCTTCAAATGTAGTAGAGGGCCACAGATCTGGTAAATGGGAAGAAATGGCATGAGAAGGCCGATCTGGAAAAGTTCAGCTTGGTGTGTTGAGATATCAGCGATAAGTTAGTGCCAAATAGGGGTAATGAATACAGAAAGAATGAGCAAGTAGCCAAGAAAATATTTGAACAGTTTTCCATAGGAACAAATACATTGCTGAGAAGATTGTGAAATATTATAACTAAAAATTAGGATTTTATTGGCGGCAGAGTGACGAGGTTTACTTATCTGTCTTCTCCATTTATTAACTGCGTAATCTAAGATTGTTTACTTAATCTCTGTGACTCTTAGTTTCATATTTTCAAAATGGGAAAATTAATATCTGTTATACCATATTACTGTGAAGATGAAATAATACAATATAAAGACACTTCATTTACAGTGGGTAGCACATACCAATCCCTGTTGAGTCAATTCCAACTATAGCAACCCTATAGAACAAAGCAGAACTGCCCCATAGGGTTTCCAAGGAGCACCTGGTGGATTCGAACTGCTGACCTTTTGGCTAGCAGCCATAGCTGTTAACCACTATGCCACCAGGGTTTCCAGACAGCACATAGAAGACAGTATTCTTCTCCTCCTTTCCTCAGGTTTGGCTAACAGCTGCTTCCTGCTATTGTGATATTTCAGTTTCTAACAGAGATTTAGTGTTGATGCTGTTGTTTGTTGCTTTTGTGTCAGTTCAGACTCATGGAAACACCATGTGTGTCACGATAGAACTAAGATCCATAAATTTTCAAAGCTGTGAACTTTCAGAAGCAGATTGCCAGACTTGTCTTTCAAGGCACCTTTGGGTGGATTTGAACCACCAATCCTTTGGCTAGTAGTCAAGCACTTAACCGTTTGTACTTTCTAAGGATCCTAGAGATCTAGTAGAGTTCAGATTTACTAAATTAGTATAATTTTTATCATTTCCTTATAGATGTGGAAACTGAACTTAGGAATACTGTACAAAATAAAGAGTTTGAATTTATGATAAGAATGAATTTAGTCTCTATCTTCCATGTTAGCCCAATGCCTATTAAGAGCTGAAAGGACTTCTGTTAGTTCCTACTTATTGGAAATTCTTCATGTGCTGTCCCTGGTAGACTCATCCATGGGTCTCTTCATCTTCAAATGTGTATATGGATTTCACAAGAGAGATTCGCAGCTTCATGGGGTCCACCCAGAGTTATGTTCACACCCAATCCAGAGAAAGGTCTGGGGTAGAAATGCATACATTACAAATCTACTAGATATTTTCATCTGTTCTATTGTTGCATCCTTGGAATTAACAAAGTTATTTTTATTTAATTCATTAATAAATCAACTCAAAGACTTCTGGGCAACATGGAGCTATAGGCAGAGGCACCACGCTGGCCCTCCACAGCAAAGATCTGAAAAACTAAGCCAAACAGAGAAAATGGCAATCCTGAAACCTTAAGCATCAAAGGAAGAGATGAAGAACTCAGCCAAGCACTGAATAGAATAAGAAACTAATAGAGAAAAAAGAGTGAGGAGAGATACATGCAGAGGTCCCTATCAGCTAACGTAGCATGGATCTGTCATATTGGACTCCTAACGGAGATCAGTGAACAGGGGATGGAGAAAGCAGCTTCACGGAGCTTCCAGCAGGAGATAGAACAACCAGTAACCAGCAATACATGCTTTCCCATCCCCACCTTTCTTCACCCCCACTCAGCCTCCTCTGCTTCCTGTGGCCAAGGTCTTTTGCCCAGAAAGCACCAGCTTCACCCTGGTGTCACTTGGATTCCACCCACTCGCATTAGCCAGCTCCCTAAGTGCCATTTGTTGGCTGCTGTTGTTGCTTTTTTCCACTTCTTTAGATTTCTTTCTTACCTCTCACAACCTCCACTTACTTTCTCTCAAATACCTGGCTCCATGCCCCATCTTTGCTTCTTCCTGAAAGGCTGTGAAACACCACTCAAATGTGAAACTGCTTCCTTGTCTTTACTGCTATGCTGGTGGGATCCCAGGGCTTTTTTATGTTTGTTTTGAACTGTTTGCTTGTTTTCTTTTTGTTTTCTCCAACTGGGAGCCCGTTTTAGCTTGGCAGTGCTGTGCAACTTGGAACCTACCCCTTCAATTTGCGCAGTGTGCAGAGGGTCCCTGAGGGCATTCCTTTTTTTCTTGTTTTTTGGGGTTTTTTGGGGGGGAGGGTTTTCTTGTTCTTTTTTTTTATTATTTGCTTGTTTTGTTTTCTTTTCACTCTTTTTCTCATTTAGTCTTTCTTCATTGCTCTCTCTATACTTCCCTTCTCTTCCTGTCCCCTAAATACCTGGTGCTGAGTGACACCTCTAACCCTTCTAACTAGGCTGTACTTCACAGCCTGGGAGCAACTTCCCCAGACCTCGCAGCCACTACAGTGGGATCCCTGGGAGCTTTTCTTTTCTTTTTTCTTTCTAATTTTTATGTATTCATTTTTTCTTTTCTTTTTTTTTCCTTCTTCTTCTCCTTTTTGTTTTTCTCCATTTCATAGTCTCTCATCTCTCCACTCCAATGGCAAGCTAACCTAGCACTCTTTTTTGTTTGTATGTTTTTGGCTCTTAGTGCTCTCTCCTCTCTCCCATACTCATCATAGATCCACACATCACAATCTCCTCCTTCCATCCTGACTACCTGCACCATGCACTGAACATCACACCACAAAGCAGCCCAGGCATGGCCTACCAAAACCTGCCTGCACTGATTACCAGCCCACCCTGGTGACTGTAGTAACTGCCACAAACTATCCATCCCAGTAACTCCTCTTCAGCTAGACCTGCCCTGCTGTCCCATACCTGAGTGACTGACCATGCTAATTGGAGAAGGAGGCAAAAAGGATCATGCCCACAGACAAGCAAACAAAGAAGAACAAACAGCCCGCCTGCTCAGACATAGCCAAATAAAACAAAAAAGCAGGATGAAACAAACAAGTATACAATCAATAAACGAGGAAAATAACTACCTAATGCCCCAAAGACAGCAGACAATACCAAAATATTTACAAAAATAGGACAGGACAGTTCCAGTAGGCCTCCAAAATAAAACACCAGATGACTTTCCAGTAGAAGAAAAAGCACTAGAACTACCTGATAGGGAATTTAAATATCTAATATTAAGAGCCATCCAAGAGTTGAAGCAAACAGCAGACAAAAATAAGGAAAAAATAGACAAATTCATGGAAAAGACAGACAAATTAATGGAAAATACAGACAAAAAAATGGAGAAATTCAAGAAAATAAAGCAGGAACAAAATGCCAAAATAAATTCACAACTAGAAATCATACAAAAGCAATTAGAAATGCAAAAGATAAACAACAAGATTTCAGAAATAGACAGTGTCATAGAAGGGCTAAGCAGCAGGTTTGAAAGACAGATCAACAAATAGGATGGAAGACAGGATCATCAAAATTGAAGAAAAACACTTGGATATAACTCTGTTTGAGGAAAAATAACAAAAAAGAATGAAGAAAAATGAAGAAACCCTGAGAATTTTGTAGGATACAATCAAAAGCAAAAATCTTCAAGTGATCAGAGTTCAGGAACAGGGAGAGAAAACAGAAAACACAGAAAAGATCATTGAAGAACTGCTGACAGAAAACTTCTCCAATATCATGAAAGATGAAAAACTGACCAGCCAAGAAGCTCAATGAGCGGCATATAGGATAGACCTTAAAAGAAAATCACCAAGGCATATCATAATCACACTCGCTAAAACCAAAGACAAACAAAGAATCCTGAGAGCAGCTCGAGAAAAACAAAAAGTCACATACAGAGGAGAAACAACAATATCAAGCTCAGATTATTCAACAGAAACCATGCAGGCAAGAAGGTAATGGAATGACCTACATAAAACATTGAAAGAAAAAAATTGCCAGCCAAAAATTGCCTGCAAATCTCTTGTTCAAATATGATGGTGAAATTAAGACATTTCCAGATAAACAGAAATTAAGGAAATATGTAAAAACCAAACCAAACTTACAAGAATTATTAAAGGGAAGTACTTTGATCTAAGAAGATACAACATCAACTCACAGGCTGAATCTAGGATGCAGAATTGTACCAGTCAGATACCAATCTAGGAAATGAACTCTCAAGGAGTATCCAAAACCAAAGAAATGCATAAGGGAATCAGAGCAGTTAATCTGTAAATGACAACAACATAAGAACAATAAAAGAGGGAATAAACGGTGTAGGTATACAAACTTCTAATGGAGAGGAAGGCAAGGCAATACCAAGTAATAATAGACTGCTTCAAACTTAGAAAGTTAAAGGTAAAACAAAAAGAAAGTTAACAAGCCTACTCATGAACATAAAGAGGAAAAACATAGTCTCAGTAAACACAAAACCTACAAAAACAAAAGAAATTTTTAAAAATCCACAAGTAAAAGGAATTCAGCACAGGAGAGTAAGAAAAAAGAAAATGTCAGCACTGCAAAAAATAGCACAACAAAATGACAGCAATAAACTCACCTATCAATAATTAAACTGAATGTAAATGGCCTAAATGCATCCATAAAGAGATGGAGAGTGACGGAATGGATAAAAAAAAACAAGATTCATCAATATACTGTCTACAAGAGACATACTATAGAAATAAAGATGTAAATTTATTAAAAATCGAAGGATGGAAAAAATATTTCAAACAAATGGCTACCAAAAGAGAGCAGCAGTGGCAATACTAATCTCAGATAAAAAGACTTTAAAACAAAATCCATTATAAAAGACAAAGAAGGACACTATATAATGATTAAGCGGATGGTCCATCATAAAGACATAACCATAATAAACATCTACACACCCAATGACGGGGTTCCAAAATACTTTAAAAAAAAATTAACAGCACTGAAAAGAGAAATTGACAGTTCCACAATAATAGTAGGAGACTTCAACACACCACTCTCAGTTAAGGACAGAACATCTAAAAACAAACTCAACAAAGATACAGAAGACCTAAAGGGAACAATCAGCCAACTTGACCTCATAGACATATATAGAACACTCCATTCAACTGCTGCAAAGTACACATTCTTTTCCAATGCACATGGAACATTCTCCAGAATAGACCACATCTTAGGCCACAGAGCAATCCTCAACAAGATCCAAAACGTTGAGATAATACAAAGTATCTTCTCTGACCCCAATGCCATCAAGGTAGAAATTAACAACAGAAAGAGCAAGGAAAAAAAAATGACATACATGGAAACTGAATAACACCCTGCTTAAAAACCACTGGGTAACAGAAGAAATCAAAAAATTCCTAGAATCAAATGAGAATGAAAACACATCATACCAAACCTTTGGGACACAGCAAAGGCAGTCCTCAGAGGCAAATTAATAGGATTAGGTGCACACATCAAAAGAGAAGGCACAAAATCAAAACATTAACTACAGAACTTAGACAAATAGAAAGAGAACAGCAAAAAAGTCACCAGAAGAAAGGAAATAATAAAGATCAGAGCAGAAACAAAAGAATTAGAGAACAAAAAAAACAATACAAAGAATCAACAAAACCAAAAGTTGGTTCTTTAAAAAATCAACAAAATCGACAAACCACTGGCCAGACTGACAAAAGAAAAACAGGAGAGGATCCAAATAACTCAAATAACAAATGAAATGGGAGATATTACAACAGACCCAACTAAAATAGATAGGATCTTTAACAGAGTACTATGAAAAACTATACTCCAACAAATTTGCAAAACTAGAGGAAATGGAAAAACTTCTAGAAACACACTAGCTACCCAAACAATCACAAAGTGATGCTGAAAATTTGAACATACCCATAACAAGAGAAGAGATTGAAAAGGTAATAAAAAAAAAAAAAAAAAAAAACTCCCGACCGAAAAAAACCCTGGCCCATATGTCTTCACTGGAGAATTTTACCAAATATTGAGAGTAGAGCTTATACCAGTACTACTCAAACTATTTAACAGCATAGAAAAGGAAGCAACACTTCCGAATTTATTTCATGAAGCCAGCATAACCTTAATACCAAAACCAGGCAAAGCACAAAGACGCCACAAAAAAAGAAAATTACAGACCAGTATCTCTCCTGAATATAGATACAAAAATTCTCAGCAACATTTTAGCCAATAGAAATCAGCATCATATCAAAAAAATAATACACCACGACCAAGTAGGCTTCATACCAGGTATGCAAGGATGGTTCAACATTAGAAAATCAATCAACATAATCCATCACATAAAAGGAAAGAGTCACATGATCATCTCAACTGATGCAGAAAAGGCATTTGACAAAATCCAACACACATTCCTGATAAAAACTATCAATAAAATAAGTATAGAAGGGAAATTTCTCAAGATAATAAAGGGCATCTAAGAAAAACCAACGGCCTACTTCATTCTTAATGGAGAGAGGCTAAAACCCTCCCCTTGAGAACAGGAACAAGACAAGGATGACTTTCATCACCACTCCTATTTACCATTGTCCTGGAAGTTCTAGCTAGAGCAATAAGGCAAGAAAAAGAAATAAAGGGCATACAAATTGGTAAGGAAGAACTTAAACTGTCCCTGTTTGTGGATGATATGATATTATACAAAGAAAACCTAAAACACTCCACAACAAAACTACCGGAACTAATAGAAAGATTCAGCAGAGTAGAAGGATACAAGATAAACATACAAAAATCAGTTGGATTCCTACACACCAATAAAGAGAACAATCAATAGGAAATCAGAACACAATACCATTTACGCTAGCCCCTAAAAAAATAATAAAATACTTAAGAATAAATCTAACCAGGGATGTTAAAGACCAACACAAAGAATATTACGCAACACTATTGCAAGAAACCCAAAGGGATCTACATAAATGGAAAAACATACCATGCTGATGGATAGTTAGGCTCAACATTGTGAAAATGACAATTCTACCCAAAGCAATTTACAAATACAATGCAATCCCCCATCCAAATACCCACTACATTCATTAAAGAGATGGAAAAACTAATCATTAACTTTATATGGAAACGGACGAAGCGACAAATAAGTTTAAAGCACTACTGAAAAAGAAGAATAAAGTTGTAGGACTCACACTACCTGACCTCAGAACCTACTATACAGCTATGATAGTTAAAACAGCCTGGTACTGGTTCAATGACAGATATATTGACCAATGGAACAGAATTGAGAATCCAGATGTAAATCCATCCACCTACAGTCACCTGAGTCCATCAAATCTTTTTAACAAATGGTGCCGGCAAAACTGGATGTCCATCTGCAAAATAACGAAACAGCACTCATACCTCACTCCATATACAAAAACTAATTCAAAATGGATCAAAGACCTACATATAAAGCCGAAAACTACAAAGTTCATAGAAAAAAACATAGGATTAACGCTAGAGGCCCTAATACAATGCATTAACAGGATACAAACCATAACCAACAACAAACAGAATCCAGAAGATAAGCTAGATAACTGGGATTTCCGAACAATCAAACACCTATGCTCTTCAAAAAGACTTCACCAAAAGAGTAAAAAGAGAACCTACAGACTGGGAAACAATTTTTGGACAGTACAAGTCAGACAAAGGTCTAATCTATAAAATCTATAAGAAAAACTAACACCTCTGTAACAAAAAGGCAAATAGTCCAATTAAAAAATGGGCAACGGAAATGAACAGACACTTCACCAAAGAAGACATTCAAGTGGCCAACAGACCCATGAGGAAATGCTCACTATCACTAGCCATTAGAGAAATGCAAATTAAAACCGCAATGAGATACTATCTCACCCCAGCATTACTGGCACAAATCAAAAATCTGAAAATAACAAATGTTGGATTGGCTGCAGGGAGATTGGAACTCTTATGCCCTGCTGTTGGGAATGCAAAATGATACAACCATTTTGGAAATCAATACGGTGCTTCCTTAGGAAGCTAGAAATAGAAATACCATGTGATCCAGCAATCCCACTTGTAGGACTATATCCTAGAGAAATAACAGCCATCTCACGAATAGATATACGCACATCCATGTTCATTGCAGCATTGTTCACAATAGCGAAAAGATGGAAACAACCTAGATGCCCATCAACAGATAAATGAATAAATAAACTATGGTGCATACATTCAATGGAGTATTATGCAACAATAAAGAACTATGATGAATCTGTGAAGCATCTCACAACATGGATGAAACTGGAGGACATTATACTGAGTGAAGTAAGTCAATCACAAAAGGACAAATATCGTATGTGACCTCTACCGTTAAAACTCATGAAAAAGTTTACACATAAAAAGTAACATCTTTATTGGTTACCAGGGATGGGAGGGATGGCGGGGAAATACTAAATAGACAATAGATAAGTGGTAACTTTGGTGAATGGTAAAACAGTACACAATACTGGGGAAGCCAGCACAACTTGTGCAAGGAAAGGTCATGGAAGCTCCATAGACACTTCCAAACTCCCTGAGGGACTGAATTGCTGGCTGGATGGCTGTGGGGACCATGGTCTCGGGGAACATCTAGCTCAGTTGGCATAACACAGTTTATAAAGACAATGTTCTGCACTCTACCTTGGTGAGTACCGTCTGGGGTCTTAAAAGCCTGTAGGCAGCCATCTAAGATACTCCACTGGTCCCACCCAAGTGGGAGCAAGGGAGAATGAAGAGAACAGGATATAAGGAAAAGACTAGTCCAAAGGATTAATGGACCACAGCTACCAAAGCTTCCACCAGACTGAGTCCAGTAAAGCTAGATGGTGCCCGGCTACCACCACTGAGTGCTCTGACCAGTATCACAACAGAGTTTCCTGGACAGAGCTGGAGAAGGAAGTAGAACAAAATTCTAAAACACCCCAAAAAAAACAGATTTACTGGCCTGACGGAGACTGGAGAAACCCGGACACTATGGCCTCCAGACACCCTTTTAGCTCAGTAGTGAAGTCACTCCTGAGGTTCACTGTTCAGCCGGGGATTGGACCGCCCCATAAAACAAAACGGGATTAAAGAGGCACAGCAGTCCAGGGAAAAGGACTAGAAGGCAGGAGGGGACAGAAAGCTGGTAATAGGAAACCCAAGGTTGAGAAAGGACAGCGTTGACATGTCGTGAGGTTGTTAACCATTGTCATAGGGCAATATGTGTATTAACTCTTTAATGAGAAACTGTTTTGTTCTGTAAACCTTCGTCTCAAGTACAAAAAAAAAGAATTATCTATGTGAGATCAAACTGACAACTGCAACTCAAAAGGTTTGATGGGATGCCTTGGGTAACATTGAGTTGAAAATGGTGATGGAATAATTTGGAAAAGGATAGTGAGAATAGCAGCACAACTGGAAGAATATAATCGATGTCACTGAATTGTACATGTAGAAATTTTCGAAATGGTGTATTTTGGCTATGTATATTTTCACCAAAAAAAGAAAAGGTTCTCCAAGGTCGAGAAAGGAGAGTGTTGACATGTCGTGCGGTTGTTAACCAATGTCATAAAACAATAAGTGTACTGACTGTTTAACGGGAAACTTTGTTCTGTAAACCTTCACCTAAAGTACAATAAAAAATAAAATAAAATATATGTTAAATGCAAAAAAATAAAAATAAATAAAGCAACTCACATGACTAAAAATGTGCAGAAACAGGACTTGAACCTAGATTACTCTGAATACAGTCTATAGTGAGAAATCATTTTTATTAATAAACTCAGTCTGTGAAGAAAAAATGTGAACTTGTTTTGTTTCTAAGAAGTGATAACTGATACATCACTCATAGGATAGTCTATCTTATTTATCAGGGCTCCTAGTAAAATTAGATAATTAAAATAAAAAGAAACTATTATATCTTTTCAGTCTGTCCTCCGAAATGTGATTCACGATTTATAAAGATAAAATAGAAAATATATAGTTATCTACATTCCTAGTTAAATAGATATCTATACATCTAATTTAAATAGATTATATCCTTAACTTACGTAGATGTCTATACCTATAATCCGAATAGGTATTTGCATCTCCAATTTACATATAGGGTCGCTATGACTCAGAATTAACTCTATGGCAGTGAGTTTTTAACTTACATAGGTATCTACATCTCTAAAATTATAGAGATATCTATGCCCTCAAATTAAATAGTTATCAAGACTCTTAATTTAATATTGATATCTGCCTCTAATTTAAATAGATAACTGCATCCCTTACACCCCTAACAATATAAATATCTGTGTGCCTAATATAAATATATATCTACACCCTTAACTTATACAGATATGTATACTCTAACTTATATAGGGAAGTACACTTCTAAAATTATATAGATATTGATGCTTCAAACTTATATAGCTATATAAAGCTCTATTATAGATTTCCACATCTTTCGTATATATAATTAATTCAGAAATCAAAACTTATCCTCTAAATTTAAATATCTGTGTTCCTAATATATGTAAATAACTATACCTCTTAACTTATACCAATATAGTTCTAGTGTTAAGTTTTATTTTTTTAAACCCTAAATTTGGGACTAAGTTCAATGACAGGAAAGGGGTTTTCCCATTGCAGTGTTCCTATATTAGAAAATAGACATGACCATTTATCACTGGCTATGCTGTTATTAAAAAGGTAAAAAGTCAGGACATTTTTTTCTAAAGCTCATAATTTCCATCTGTAAAACTTTAATCCAGTCACCCATCTGGTTGGCCCAGGTGGATTTTTTTGCCCTTATACCACCATCTGTATTAGAATTTGACTGATATTACCTAGATTAATATTTGGATAAAGATATAAGAGGCTTTAAAAAATCACCTTGTGAATATGATGACTCTGGGATAAATTTTGAGTTGTAGCTTAATTAAATACAGCACAGACTCCCCATTGAATTTGAATAATTACTTATTAGAAAAAGAAAGTAGAGAGAAACAGCCCTCTATAGATTGGAAAAGAGAAGGCAAACACAAGAGGATATCGTGGCCACAAAGATCCACAAAAACAAACACTTGTAAGAGAGGTGAAATGTCTCATGAATCTTAAGGGCTCCAGGCTCCAGAGCTGAATTTAGCCATCCAGATCACTCACAGATTGAGGGAGTGAGATAAAAACTCAGAAGGCTAAGTGCATTAATAAGGATATATTTGGCAGAAAGACTCAGCAAATTAGTTAACCATCACTTAACGTCCTGTTTGTGTACTCAACAGAAGCTCTACAACTAGCATTTCTAGGAATGGCTCACAACTGAGAAATGTCATCAGGAACGTAGGCTGTCTCCATCTTTCTGCTCGGCCATCTTGAATATGGCAGCTCTTTATCTTCACACTGGTTGTCTATGTCCACACGGTGGCTCCTGCCACTATCTGCTTCATGTTATCTTATAATAGCTCTGCAAGAGAGAAGGTTGTGCCTAGATACTGTTGTCCCCCTTTACTGAGGAGTAAAACCTTTCCCCCAGCTTGTCAGCAGACTCAACTTACATTTCTTTGGACAGAATGGATTACATACTTACACTTAAGCCATTCATGAAACTGATATGATTGGTATGGACCAATAATAACACATCCCAAAGCCAGGCACTATGTCACTTGAAGAAAGTCACGTCTCTGCCAACAAGGAAGTAAGGTGTCTTCTACACTAAAACTGAAGGAACAAATCCTTACAATAACTTTGCTAAGTAAGAAAAGCTCAGAGAAATTAACTTACTGAAGATTATACGTCTAGTTTGGTGAAAGTAACATAATCTAAGCCCCCCTTTTTTTCTGATAAATGTCTCTCTCATTCTCCTATATGACACTATCTCCTCCACCATACATAGAGAGCTGAAAATGGTTGGCTTATTCCAGCTTCTGAATTGTGTTCCAGCACAGTAAGATCTGAGGAGTAGGATGACAAAACTCAAGAAGAATCAGAAGTTGACAGTCTGTGGGTGAGCCCTTTGGCCAGGTTCCTTGGATCTCTGTCCTGCCCAAGAAAGAACAGAGCATTTCTTTGTATAACCGTTACCAGAACAATTAGAGCAAAGGCCAGATGCCCCCAGAAGCACCTGTGTCACCTTCCCCTGAGCTCCAACCTGTTCTGTTGATTCCCGTTTATTGGTTGTCAAAGTTCCCAAAGCATCCCTGAGGATTAGAGCTAGCTGTCCCTGACTACCAGTTTAGCATTCAAAAACCACAAGTGCCAGTTCCAACAGCGAAATCTGCATGAGGCAAAACCCCCAAACAACTCCGGGGCCTTAGGTGCCAACTGACTTTAAACTTTAAATTATTATTATTATTATTTTGTATTTGCGGAAAATGTTATCATTACAGAGACCAATATACATGGTAAAGAAAAACCTATGTATTGGGGGAAAAAAAGCGGAAAATCCTCTAGAAATTTCTGTGAAAACATAAAGAGGTCAAATTTTGTCTCAAAAATTTGAATTACAAAAGGCTGCTGAATTATATCAAAGAGCCTGTTACTATTATTTGATTTTCTAGTGGCCTTGCAGGAACTAAATACTTTTGGAATTTTGAAAATTAATGTGAAGTAAGCTAAATAATTTTTAATTTGAAACATTTAGATTTTTTATTATCAGGACATGTCTGCAAGACACCGCTTGTATTCATTGGCTGTAGATCTGGATGATTCCATGAATGAGTATTTCATTCCAACAATACATTATTTGGGCAGTTGCTCACTTTCAATCTCTTCATATTTCAATGTCCTTTCATTTCTTCTGACTGCATCAAGAAGAAATTTTCAACTAAGCGCTAATGATTTTAACAAGGATGTTCAACACCTGGTAATCTTTTTTTTTTTTTTTTTTAACAAAGAAAGTGCACCAAAAAAAGGCAGTGTGAAACATTGGCAACTTTTCAGAGATGAAGAGGGATGTAAAAGGTGGTGTTGGAGTAACTCTGGGAAGTGATTTTCTTGAGAATTTGAAATTAAATTATTACATATAATCTTTATGGAATAATGTATGAATGAATAAAATGGTTCAGAGAAATATAGACTTTTGGAGGTGAAAGAAATTTCAGAACTTACATCTTGGATTTTTCTTCGTTTTACAGGTTAATAAAGACACATAGTGCTTGCATAATTTATAAAAGATGATTTGGGTATTTTTTAATAGAACCATGTTTAGAATCTAGCACACTTTTTTTTTATCTGTTCATTTAAAAAAAAATTTATTCTACTTTAGATGAAAGTTTACTGAATAGTTTCTCATTAACAGTTACTACACATACTGTTTTATGACATTGGTTAACAACCCCACGACATGTCAGCACTCTTCCTTCTTGACCTCGGGTTCCCTATTACCAGCTTTCCTGTCTCCTGCCTTCTAGTCCTTGTCTCTGGATTGTTGTGCCCCATTAGTCTTGTTTTGTTTTATGGGGTTGTCTAATCTTTGGCTGAAGGGAGAACATTGGGAGTGACTTCATTACTGAGCTAAAAGGGTGTCTGGGAGCCATACTCTCGTGGTTTCTCCAGTCTCTGTCAGGCCAGTAAGTCTGGTATTTTATCGTGAGTTAGAATTTTATTCTATATTTTTCTCCAGATCTGTCTGGGACCCTCTGTTGTGATCCATGTCAGAGCAGTCTATGGTGGTAGCCAGGCACCATCTAGCTGTACCGGACTCAGTAGGGTGGAGGCCATGGTAGATATGGTCCATTAGTCCTTTGGACTAATCTTTCCCTTGTATGCTGTTTCCTTCATTCTCCCATGCTCTCAAAGGGGTAATACCAGTGGAGTATCTTAGATGGCTGCTCACAGGCTCTACTCACTCAGACTCTACTCACCAAGGTAGACTGTAGAACACTTTCTTTATAAATTGAGCTAGATGTTCCTCGAGACCATGGTCCCCACAGCCCTCAGCCCAGCAGTTGGGTAACTCAGGGAGTTCAGGTGTGTCAGTGGAGAGTACATGACCTTTCCTTGTACAAGTTGTGCTGGCTTCCCCAGTATTTTGTACTGTCTTACCATTCACCAAAGTTACCACTTATCTATTGCCTGTTTAGTATTTCCCACTCCCACCCCTCCCATCCCTTGTAACCATCAAAGATTGTTTCTCTTTGTGTGTAAAACTTTCCATGAGTTTTTACAGTAGTGGTCTCATACAATATTCGTCCTTTTGTGATTGACTTAATTCACTCAGCATAATGCCCTCCGTATTCATTCATGTTATGAGATACTTCGCAGATTCATCATTGTTCTTTATCGTTGTGTAATACTCCATTGTGTGTATGTACCATAGTTGTTTTATCCATTCATCTGTTGATGGGCATCTAGGTTGTTTCCATCTTTTTGTTATTGTGAACAATGCTGCAATGAACATGGATGTGCGTATATCTATTCGTGAGAGGGCTGTTATTTCTCTAGGATATATTCCTACAAGTGGGATTGCTGGATCATATGGTATTTCTATTTCTAGCTTCCTAAGGAAGCACCGTATTGATTTCCAAAATGGTTGTATCATTTTGCATTCCCAACAGCAGGGCATAAGAGTTCCAATCTCCCTGCAGCCAATCCAACATTTGTTATTTTCAGATTTTTGATTTGTGCCAGTAATGCTGGGGTGAGATGGTATCTCATTGTGGTTTTAATTTGCATTTCTCTAATGGCTAGTGATAGTGAGCATTTCCTCATGTGTCTGTTGGTCACTTGAATGTCTTCTTTGATGAAGTGTCTGTTCATTTCCGTTGCCCATTTTTTAATTGGATTATTTGTCTTTTTGTTGTAGAGGTGTTGGATTTTCTTGTAGATTTTAGAGATTACACCTTTCTCTGACTTGTAATGTCCAAAATCTTTTTCCCAGTCTGTAGGTTCTCTTTTTACTCTTTTGGTGAAGTCTTTTGATGAACATAAGTGTTTAATTTTTAGAAGATCCCAGTTATCTAGCTTATCTTCCGGAGTTTGTGTGTTGTTGGTTATAGTTTGTATCCTGTTAATGTTATATATTAGGGCCTCTAGCTTTGATCCTATTGTTTTCTGTGAATTTTATAGTTTTTGGCTTTATATTTGGGTCTTTGATCAGTTTTGAATTAGTTTTTATACATGACATGAGGTATGGGTCCTGTTTCATTTTTTTCACAGATGGACATCCAGTTTTGCCAGAACCATTTATTAAAAAGACTGTCTGTTCTCCATTTGATGGCCTTTGGGCCGTTGTTAAAGATCGGGTGACCGTAGGTGGATGAATTTAAAACTCGGTTCTCAATTTTGTTCTGTTGGTCAATAAATCTGTCATTGTACCCGAACCGAGCTGTTTTGACTACCGTAGCTGTATAGTAGGTTCTGAGGTCAGGTAGTGCGAGTCCTCCTACTTTATTCTTCTTCAATAATGCTTTGCTTATTCGGAACTTCTTCCTTTTCTATATAAATTTACTGATTACTTTTTCCATCTCTTTAAAGAATGTTGTTGGTATTTGGATAGAGATTGCATTGTATTTGTAAATTGCTTTGGGTAGAATTGTTGTTTTCACAATGTTGAGTCTAACTATAAATGAGCATTGTATGTTTTTCCATTTATTTAGATCCCTTCGAGTTTCTTGCAGTTGTGTTTTGTAGTTTTCTTTGTATAGGTCTTTTACATCACTGGTTAGATTTATTCCTAAGTAATTTATTTTTTTAGAGGTATTAAAAATGATATTGTTTCTTAAATTCCTTTTCATCATTCTCTTTATTGGTGTATGGGAATCCAACTGATTTTTGTGTGTTTATCTTGTATCCTGCTACTCTGCTGAATCTTTCTATAGTTCCAGTAGTTTTCTCGTGGAGTGTTTTAGGTTTTTTATGTATAGTATCATATCATCCATAAACAGGGACAGTTTAACTTCTTCCTTACAAATTTGGATGCCCTTTATATCTTTTTCTTGCCTTATTGCTCTAGCAAGTACTTCCAGCATAATGTTAAACAGGAGTGGTGATAAAGGACATCCTTTTCTTGTTTCTGTTATCAAGCGGAATGCTTTCAGTCTCTCTTCATTAAGAATGATGTTGGCCATTGGTTTTGCATAGATGTCTGTCTTAGTCATCTAGTGCTGCTATAACACAAATACCACAAGTGAATGGCTTTAGCAAAGATAAATTTATTCTCTCACAGTCTAGTAGTCTAAAAGTCCAAATTCAGGGCATCAGCTCCATGAGAATGCTGTCTCTCTCTGTAGGCTCTGGAGGAAGGTCATTGTGATGCATCATTCTTTCCTTGGTCTGGGAGCATCTCAGCGCAGGAACCCCAGGTCCAAAGGATGTGTTCTGCTCCCAGCACTGCTTTCTTGGTGGTGTGAGGTTCCCATGTGTCTCTGCTCACTTTTCTCTTTTATATTTCAAAATAGATTGGCTTAAGACTCTATCCAATCTTGTATACTTCATTATAACTGCTGCTGATTCATTTTATTATGTCATAGTGACAGAGTTTACAACACATAGGGAAGTCACATCAGATTACAAAATGGTACACAGCATAGAATACTGGGAATCATGACCCAGCCATGTTGACAGATATTTGGGGGGAACACAATTCAATCCAAGACAATGCCCTTTATTATGTTGAGACATTTCCCTTCTATACTTATTTTAGTGAGAGTTTTTATCAAGAATGAGTGTTGGACTTCGTGGAATGACTTTCCTGTGTCAACTGAGATGACCATGTGATTCTTTTCTTTCCTTTTGTTTATATGGTTGAAAATGCTGATTGATTTTCTAATGTTGAACCATCCTTGCATACGTGATATGAATCCTACTTGGTCTTGGTGTATTATTCTTTTGATATGATGCTGAATTCCATTGGCTAGAATTTTGTTGAGAATTTTTGCATTTATATTCAAGAGAGATTTTGGTCTGTAATTTTATTTTTGTAGTGCCTTTGCCTTTGCAGTGTTCCAAAAGTTTTGGTATGATGCGTTTTCATTCTCATTTGATTATAAGAATTTTTTGATCCCATCTCTGATTTCTTCTGTGACCCAGTGGTTTGTAAGCAGGGTGTTAATCAGTTTCCATGTAATCGATTTTTTTTTTCTTGCTCTTCCTGTTGTTAATTTCTACCTTGATGATGTTGTGGTCAGAGAAGATACTTTGTATTATCTTAACATTTTGGATTTTGTTGAGGGCTGTTCTGTGGTGTAAGATGTAGTCTATTCTGGAGAACATT
The DNA here is from genome assembly GCF_000243295.1 of Trichechus manatus latirostris. Taxonomy (NCBI): domain Eukaryota; kingdom Metazoa; phylum Chordata; class Mammalia; order Sirenia; family Trichechidae; genus Trichechus; species Trichechus manatus. Next base: position 1,003,614 of record NW_004444242.1, read on the forward strand.
CCATGTGCATTGGAAAAGAATGTGTACTTTGAAGCTGTAGGGTGGAGTGTTCTATATATGTTTATGATGTCATATTGGCTGATTGTGCCCTTTAGGTCTTCTGTATCTTTGCTGAGTTTCTTTTTAGATGTTCTGTCCTTTACCAAGAGTGGTGTGTTGAAGTCTAGTATTACTGTGGAACTGTCAATTTCTCTTTTCAATGCTGTTAGAGTTTGTTTTATGTATTTGAGACCTTGTTATTGGATCCATAGATGTTTAATATGGTTTTTGCTTCATGATTGCTTGTCCCTTTAATCCCTATAGAGTTTCTTTGTTTGTCTTTTATGGATTTTGTTTTAAAGTCTATTTTATTTGAGATTGGTATTGCCACTCCTATTATTTTTTGGTAGCTGTTTACTTGATATTTTTTTTTACCATACTTTGATTTTTAATAAATTTATGTCCTTGTGTCTAAGGTATGTCTCTTGTAGACAACATATTAATGGATCCTGTTTTTTTTTTTTTTTTTTTAATCCATTCTGTCACTCTCCGTCTCTTTATGGGTGCATTTAAGCCATTTATATTCACTGTAATTATTCATAGGTGAGTTTATTGCTGTCATTTTGTACTGCTTTTTTTGTGGTGCTGAGATTTTCTTTGTTCCTCTTACTCCCTGTGCTGAATTCCTTCTGTTTGTGGATTTTTTTTTTTTCATTTCTTTTGCTTTTACTGAGACTTTATGTTTTTCTTCTTTACTTTGATGAGTAGGTTTTGTTAACTTTCTTTGTGGTTACCTTAAAATTTACTTGTATCTTCCTAGATTTGAACCAGTCTATTATTACTTGTCTTCGCCTCCATTAGAAGATTCTGTATGTACACCATTTATTCCCTCTTTTATTGTTCTGATGTTGTTGTCATTTACAGAGTAACCTCTCTGTTTCCCTGTTGTAATTCTTTTGGTTTGGGATAGTCCTTGAGAGCTCATTTCCTAGGTTGGTATCTGGCTGGTATGATCTTGTGTCCTAGATTCAGCCTGTGGTCTGATATTTTTTGTTCTCTGTCAAGAGGACTCTCTTTAATAATTCTTGTAAGTTTGGTTTGGTTTTTACATAGTCCCATAATTCCTGTTTATCTATAAATGTCCTAATTTCACCTTCATATTTGAATGAGATTTTTGCAGATATATTATTGTTGGCTGGCAATTTTTTTTTTCTTTCAAGGTTTTATGTATGTTATCCCTTTGCTTTGTTGCCTGCATGGTTTCTGTTGAAGAATCTGAGCTTGGTCTCATTGTTTCTCCTTTGTATATGACATTTTGTTTTTCTCAAGCTGCTCTTAGGATTCTTTTTTGTCTTTGGTTTTAGCTAGTGTGATTATGATATGCCTTGGTGATTTTCTTTTGAGGTCTATCCTATATGCGGCTAGTTGAGCTTCTTGGATGGTCAGTTTTTCATCTTTCAGGATACTGGCAAGTTTTCTGTCAGCAGTTCTTCAATGATCCTCTCTGTGTTTTCTATTTTTTTCCCCTAGTTCTGGAAATCTGGTCAGGTGCAAGTTTTTGCTTTTGATTGTATCCCACACAATTCTCAGGGTTTCTTCATTTTTTTCATTCTTTTTTCTGATTTTTCCTCAAACAGAGTTGTATCCAATTGTTTGTCTTCAGTTTCGCTGATCCTGTCTTCCATCATTTCAAACCTGCTCCTTAGCCCTTCTATGACACTGTCTATTTCTGAAATGTTGTTTTTTATCTTTTGGATTTCTAATTGTTGTTTTTGTGTGATTTCTAGTTGTGAATTTAGTTCAACATTTTGTTCCTGTATTATTTCCCAGAATTCTTCCATTTTTTGTCTGTATATTCCATGAATTTGTCTGTCTTTTCCATGAATTTGTCTATTTTTCCTCATTGTTGTCTACTTTTTGCTTCAACTCTTGGATAACTTTGAATATTAGAGATTTGAATTCCCTATCAGGTAGTTCTAGTGCCTTTTCTTCTACTGCAAAGTCATCTAGTGTTTCATTTTGGACACCTACTGGAACCATCCTGTCCTTTTTTTTAAAAGAAGTTTTGATATTGTCTGCTGTCTTTGGGGCATTCATTAGTTACCTTCCTCTTTTATTGATTGTATATTTATTTATTTATTCTTTCTTTTTTTATTTGGTTATGTCTGAGCAGCCTGGCTGTGCATTCTTTGTTGTTTGCTCATCTGTGGGCATGACACTTTTCAGCTCCTTGTCCAATGGGCAGGGTCAGGCCCTCAGCTATAGTGCAGCAGGGTAGGTCCAGCTGAAGGGGAATTGCTTGGGTGAGTTTGTTTGTGGCACATACTAAGGCCCACAGGGTGGGCCAGTAATCAGTGCAGGGCAGGTTCTGGTAGACTGTGCCTGTGCTGCTCGGGGGTGTGATGTTCAGTGCATGATACTCGTAGGCAGGAAGGAGGGGGGAGATTGTGATGTGTGGAGCTAAGACTGGCATGGGAAAGATGAGAGAGAGTAGAGAGAAACAGGAGCCAAAAACAAACAAACAAAAAAGAGTGCTAAGGGAGCTTGCTGTTGGAGTGGAGAGATGAGAGACAAAAAATGAAGAAAAACAAAAAGGAAAACAAAGAAAAGGGTAAAAGAAAAAAAAATACATAAAAACTAGAAAAGAAAAGCCCCCAGGGATCCCACTGTGCATCTGTTAAGACTGGGGAACTGGCTCCCAGACTGCGAAGTACAGCCTGGCTAGAAGGGGTAGAGGTGTCACAAAGTGCCAAGTATTAAGGAGACAGGAAGAGAAGGTAACTATAGGGAGATTAGTAACTGAGAAACGAAGGAAGACAAAAAGGGAAAAGGAGAGAAAAGTAAAAAAAAAAAAAAAAAGGAATTGCCCCGGGGGATCCCATTGTGAGGCTGCACAGACTGACGGAGTAGCTTCCCAGCCACGCAATTCAGCCCTGCTAGGAGGGGCTCCCAAGCTGAGAAAAGAAAAACAAAATAAACAAACAAATCAAAACAAACTAAAAAAATTCCCAGGGATCCCACCAGCTTGGCAGTGTGGGCCAAGAAGCAGTTCCACAGTTGAGCAGCTTTTCATAGCCTTTCAGGAAGAAGCAAAGATGGCACATGGAGCCAGGTATTTGAGAGAAAGGAGGTGGAGGTTGTGATAGGTATTGATGAAACCAAAAGAAGTGGAAAAAAGCAACACCAGTGTCTTAGGCTAGGTTCTCTAGAGAGTCAAAACCAGTAAAGTGTATAAATATATATAGAGAGAGATTTATAGCCAAGAAACACATGATTGTAGAGGCTAGAACAACCCAAGTCTGTGGATCAGGGTGGAGGCCACTCCAAATTCACAGAGCCACAGAAGCTGGCAAGCCCAAGATCAGCAGGTTGGAGAGCAGGTCTCCCGCTCACAGGCTGTGAAGGCTGATGAATTCCAAGACCGGCAGGCAAGACCACAAGTTTTCTCCCAATTCACATAGCTGCAGGGGCTGGCAAACCCAAGACTGGCAGTTCAGAAAGCAGGGCTCCGCTCACAGGCTGTGAAGATTGATGAATCCCGAGTTCGGCATATAAGTTGACAGCTCAAGCCCCAAGAACCGGAGGTGAGATGGCAGGAGGCAGCCACGGGATCCAGAGTGAACAAAAAGCCAGAACCTCTGCTTTTATTCAGATGCAGGCCACACTCTCAAGGAAACTTCCTTTCATCTGATTGGCTACTCACAATATATTCAATCATGAGAGTGATCACATATAAACACTGAGAATTTTGGCCCAGCCAAGATGACACACAATCTTAACCTTCACAGTCCACTCCTTGTCAACTTGGCACATGTACACATTTCCTTAAACCATACATAATCTCTGAATAAAGACAATTAGAAAGTCATACTTGCGCCTAACATGATACAACTAACACACACACAATCAAAACACACTAAACCTGTTTACTTCTTATATTTTATAAGTGAAGGAAACAAAAATATTTGATGCATAGATACAAAAAATACTCATAACAATCACAGTCCCTGTTTCTGCAACTCGTCACGTGGCCATAACTGGTATTTAGAACTACCTTCTTTCACCACCCATTCCGTATTCCCTTTGCCATCAGAAAGCACCTCTGCTAGTTGTGGTTCTTTGCTTTGTGGGTTGACCCAAACCTTCATTCCTGAAAGGTCTGCATCATTAGTAGTCATGTCAGAATTAGGTTGCTGTAGTTTTCCATTGACTTTAATCACAGGGCATGGTAGTACTAAGAAACACCCAAAGGAATCTCCTGCATTCCATACACTTCTTTACCTCCATTATGTAATATCAATCTGATTTCCTCTTGGTAATCAGGATCAATCACACCAGCCAGTATGGTAACTCCCTTCTTTGCCTGTTGATCCAGAGGCATAAGGAGCCCAAAGCAGCTATGTGGCATTCTTAGCTTCCAGTTCAGTGGAATCAGTGACGTGCCTCTAGGTGGGAGCATTTCTCCCTTTGGAACTAAGACTTCTAGACCTTCAGAGCATCACATTGAGGGGACAAGAAGCAAAAATCTTGCTAGTGGGTCACTAGGGGTAATAGTGAGCGGTGCCACTCCCATTTCCACCCCTTGATTCCTGGACCCGTGAATCCTGGGTATGGGAAAAACAGCACCATATATTGGAAGCTGGTTTAGAGCATATACAGACTCCTGCAGAACATTTACCCAACCCTGCAAGGTATTGCCACCTAGCTGGTGTCATAATTGTGTCTTCAGAAGGCCATTGCATTGTTCTATCATGCCAGCTGTTTCAGGATGATGGGGAACAAGGTGAGACCAGTGAATTCCATAAGCATGGGCCCACTGCCACACTTCATTTGCTGTGAAGTGAGTCCCTTGATCCAAGGCAATGGTGTTTGGGATACCACAATGGTGGATAAGGCATTCTGTAAGTCCAAGGATGGTAGATTTGTTAGAAGCATTGCGAACAGGGAAGGTATATCCATATCCAGAGGGTCTATTCCAGTAAGGATAAAACGCTGCCCTTTCCATGATGGAGGTGATCCAATGTAATCAACTTGCCACCAGGTTGTTGGCTGATCACCTCGAAGGATGGTGCCATACTGGGGACTCAGTGTTGATCGCTTGCTGGCAGATTGGGCACTCGGCAGTGGCTGTAGCCAAGTCAGCCTTGGTGAGTGTAAGTCCATGTTGCTGGGCCCATGCATAACCTCCATTCTTGCCACCATGGCCACTGTGTTCATGAGCCCTTTGAGCAATGACAGGAGTAGCTGGGGAAAGAGGATGACTGGTTTCCACAGAACACGTCATCATATCCACTTGATTCTTAAAATCATTCTCTGCTAAGTTCACCCTTTGGTGGGCATTCATATGAGACACAAATATCTTCACTTCTTTGGCCCATTCACAGAGGTCTATCCACATACCTCTTCCACATAAATCCTTGTCTCCAATTTTCCAATCATATTCCTTTCAAGTCCCTGACCATCCAGTTAAACAATTGGCCACAGCCCATGAATCAGTATACAATCGCACATCTGGCCATTTCTCCTTCCAAGCAAAGTGAAAAATCAGGTGCACTGCTTGAAGTTCTGCCCATTCAGAGTATTTCCCTTCACCACTGTCCTTCAGGGAAGTACCAGAAAGGGGCTTTGGGCTTCTGCTGTCCATTTTCAATTTGTGCCTGCATATTGCGCAGATCCATTTGTAAGCCAGACACGAGTTTTCTCTTCTTCAGTCAACTGATCATAAGGAACTCACCACAAGGCCATAGGTGCAGACTGGGAGATGGAAGGTAATGTGACAGGAGTGGAGACCCATAGGCATCTGGGCCACTTTCTCGTGCAACTTACTTGTGCCTTTGGATCCTGCTCGGGCCTGATCTTGTATATACCACTTCCATTTAATGATGGAGTGCTGCTGTGCACGTCCAATGTTATGGTTCTGTGGGTCAGACAACACCCAGTTCATGATGGGCAGCTCAGGCATCATGGTGACTTGGTGTCCCATGGTTAAGCGTTCAGTCTCTACTAAAGCCCAGTAACAAGCCGAAAGTTGTTTCTCAAAAGGAGAGTAGTTATCTGCAGAAGATGGCAGAGCTTTTCTCCAAAATCCTAAGGGTCTGTACTGTGATCCGCCAATAGGGGCCTGCCAAAGACTCCAAACAGCATCTTTATCTGCCACTGACACTTCAAGCACCGTTTGATCAGCTGAATCATATGGTCCAAGTGGCAGAGCCCATTAGCGTGAACCTGTTGCAGAGTCTTTTGTTCTGGTCCCCACTTAAAACTAGAAGCTTTCGAGTCATTTGATAAATAGGCCAGAGTAGCATGCCTAGATGAGGAATATGTTGCCTCCAAAATCCAAAGAGGTCACTACGTTGTGCCTTCGTTTTAGTTGTGGGAGCAGCCAGATGCAATAACTTATCTTTCACTTTAGAAGGAATGTCTTGACATGCCCCACACCACTGGACCCCTACAAATTTCACTGAAGTAGAAGGTGCCTGAAATTTTGTGGGATTGATTCTCCACCCTCCAGCACGCAAAGTCCAGAGTCATTTACACTTCTTCCTTGCTCGGTCCAATCAACATAATGTCATCAATGTAACAGACCAGTGTGAAGACTTGTGGAAGGGAAAGTTGATCAAGGTCTCTGTGGACTAACTTATGACATAGGTCTGGAGAGTTGATGTAACCCTGAGGTAGGCAAGTGAAGGTGTGTTGCTGACCTTGCCAGACGAAGGCAGACTACTTCTGGTGGTCCTTTGAAACAGGTATGGAGAAAAAGGCATTAGCCTGATCAATAGCTGCATACCAGGTACCAGGAGATATATTAATTTGCTCAAGCAGTTAAACTACATTTGGAACAGCAGCTGCAATTGGAATAGCCACCTGGTTAAGTTTTTGATAATCTATTGTCATTCTCCAATATCTATCTGTTTTTTGCACGGGCCAAATAGGCGAGTTGAATGGAGATGTGGAGGGAATCAACACCCCTGCATCCTTCAAGTCCTTCATGGTGGCAGTAATGTCTGCAATCCCTCCAGGAATATGATATTGCTTTCGGTTTACTATTTTCCTAGGTAGGGGCAGTTCTGATGGCTTCCACTTGGCTTTTCCTACCATAATTGCCCTTACTCCACTTGTCAGGGATCCAATGTGGTGGTTCTGCCAGTAGCTGAGTATATCTCTTCCAATTATGCATTCTGGAACTGAGGAAATCACTATGGGATGGGTTCAGGGCCCACTGGACCCACTGTGAGATGGACATGAGCCAAGACTCCATTAATAACCTGACCTCCATATGCCCCCACTCTGACTGGTGGGCCACAGTGACATTTTGGGTCTCCTGGAATTAGTGTCAGTTCAGAGCCAGTATCTAGTAATCTCCCAAAAGTCTGATTATTTCATTTTCCCTAGTGACCAGTCACTCTCATAAAGGCCATAGATCCCTTTGGGGAAGGCTGAGAGAAGGATTAACAGTATAAATTTTTGGCACTGTATTGGAGGCCTTTCTCAAGGGAACCTGGCCTCCCCTTCATTCAAGAGGTTGCGGGTGTTTAAACTCGCTCAAATTTGGGAACTGATGGAAGGACCGTGACTCTATTCTGGCAATTCGAGTTAGACTGCTGTTCACCTGACCAAGAATTCATCCATTTGTGTAGATCAAATAAATATTTAGTAGATTTCCTATCCATTTCACTCTTAGGGACACCATGATTAAGTAGCATGTCATAAGTCCATATGAGTCAGACTATTCTGATTACTGCTTTGACTCCTCTGTCCATTACTGTAACCACGCCCATCTTGTCTTTGTCTATTGAGTGCAGCCACTTGGCCCCTACTAAAAGGGGGTCCAATCAGCCCCATTGTAGTTAGGTGTCTTAATTCAGTTAGGGCAGTTCCCACTGTCAAATCTGACTTACATAAAATAGCAATCACAGCAGTCTTCAAGGATGCTGGAGCTCCCTTCACAAATTTTTTCCTCACAATTGTGGTAAAAATGTGTCTTCTGGGCACTCCATGGGTGGGTCTTTGGGTCTAACTTGATAAATCCACTCTAGCATGCCAATTTCCCTAAACCTTTGGATACTTTCTGCTAAAGTATACCAAGGTGGGTCTGGTACTTCAACTTGATTTAGTGTAACCACCTCGTAATCCATGCTTCAGCAACCCAACCAAATAAACTATTAGATCCTTTCCTAACTTCTCGAGCTGAAACATTGAATGAATAATCTGTGCTTAGTAGACCCATATCAATAAACTCAGACTGATCTATCTGTATGTTCCTTGCACCATTTTCCCACACCCTTAATAGACATTTCCACGTATATTCTCCAGGTTTCTGTTTTTACGTATTAGAAAAGTCAAGTAGTTCTTTTGGAGTGTAGCGTACCTCCCTCTGGGTCCTACTTTGTACTGCACCTTTTAAGGCTCTCTGGACTTAGGCTATTTATAGGTCTAGAAGCCAGAATCCATAGTGTGGATTGTTTTGAGAACATTCAGCATTGTTTTGTAAAGCATCTGCCTCAGGCGATGCCCCCAAAATTACTCAGGCAAGGGCTCTTTAGAGGCAGCTGGGCTAGGGTTAATCTCATTAGATGCGAGTGGAGGGGCTACTTATTTTTCCGGGCAGGATGGTTTACAGACAAACATGAAATAATCTCTTCAGATGGGAGTGGTTCTGCTGACAGAAGTGATTCAACGGAATTTAGGGGCTCAGTGTCCCCATCTTCCTGATTATCTGCCCATATGTCCCCATCCCAAGTTTCAGGATCCCATTTCTTCCCAATCAATGCCCTTACCTTAACTTCAGACATCTCTTGAGGTTGGCAATTGAGCTTGCATTGTGTTTCAGCCACTCTTACAATAAGACTCTGGGTTTGGTTTTCAGCAATTCCATCTCTGTTACTACAAGAAATAAGGCTTTCTGAAACAAGACTCATACCTCCCACCATGCACAAAAACTATATAAAAGTGGATCAAAGACTTAAGTATAAAATAAAAAATGATAAAGATTATGGAAGAAAAATTAGGGACAATGCTAGGAGCCCTAATACATGGCATAAACACAACATGAACAATAAGTAACAATGCCCAAGCACCAGAAGAGAGACCAGACAAATGGGAGCTCCTAAAAATCAAACACTTATGCTCATCAAAAGACTTCATCAAAAGAGTCAAAGACAACCTACAGACTGGGAAAAAAAAATTTGGCTACGACAAATCTGATCAACGTCTAATTTCTAAAATCTACAAGATACTGCAAAACCTCAACAACAAAAGGACAAATAACCCAATTAAAAAATGGGTAAAGGTTAAGAACAGACACTTTGCCAAAGAAGATATTCAAGTGGCTAACAGACACATGAAGAAATGCTCACCATCATTAGCCATTAGAGAAATGTTGATCAAAACTACAATGAGATATCATCTTGCCCCAACAAGGCTAGCATTAATCCAAAAAACACAAAATAATAAATGCTGGAGAGGTCCTGGAGAGACTGGAACACTTATATGCTGTTGGTGGGAATGTAAAATTGTACAACCACTTTGGAAATCAATTTGTTGCTTCCTTAAAAAAGCTAGAAATAGAAGTACCATAAAATCCAACTATCCCGCTCCTTGGAATATAACCCACGGAAATAAGAGCTATCACATGAACAGATATATGCACACCCACGTTCATTGCAGCACTGTTCACAATAGCGAAAAGATGGAAGCAACCTAGGTGCCCATCAATGGACGAATGGATAAACAAATTATGGTATATCCACACAATGGAATACTACACAACAATAAAGAACAAAGATGAAGCCGTGAAACATAACATGGAGGAATCTGGAAGGTATGCTGAGTGAATTTAATCAGTCACAGAAGGACAAATATTGTATGAGACCTCTATTATAAGAACTCAAGACAAGGTTTAAACACAAAAGAAAACATTATTTGATGGTTATGAGGGTGGGGAGGGAGGGGAAGCGTTATTTACTAACTAGATAGTAGATAAGAATTATCTTAGGTGAAGGGAAGGACAGCTCTCACTACAGGGGAAGTCAGCACAACTGGACTAAACCAAAGCTAAGAAGTTTCCCGAATACAATCAAACACTTTGAGGGACTGAGTAGCAGGGGTGGAGTTTTCGGGACCATGCTTTCAGGGGTCATCTGGGTCAATTGGCATAACAAAGCTTATTAAGAAAATATTCTGCATCCTACTTTGGTGAGTGGCATCTGGGGTCTTAAAAGCTTGCAAGCCGCCATCTAAGATGCATCAATCGGTCTCAGCCACCTGGAGTAAATGAGAATGAAGAACACCATGAACAAAAGGAAAGTAGCAGCCCAAGAAACAGAAAGGGCCACATAAACCAGAGACTTCATCAGCCTGAGACCAGAAGAACTAGATGGTGTCTGGCTACCACCTATGACTGCCCTGACAGGGAACACAACAGAGAGTCCCGGATGGAGTAGGAGAAAGGTGGGGTGGAGAACTCAAATTCTAGTAAGAAGACCAGACCTAACAGTCTGACTGAGACTGAAGGTACCCTGGAAAGCATGGCCCCCATTTTCTGTATCAGCCCAGAACTAAGAATTTCTGAGGCCAACTCTTCAGACAGAGATCAGAGTAGACTGTGGGACATAAAGTGATACTTATGAGGAGTGTGCCTCTTAGCTCAAGTAGATACAAGAGACTAAATGGGCAACTTCTGTCTGGAGGTGAAATGGGAAGGCAGAGAGGGTTAGGAGCTGGTTGAATGGACATGGGGAATCAGGTGGAAAGGAGGAGTGTGCTGTCACAGTATGTGGAGAGCAATTAGAGTCACATAATAATATATGTATAAATTTTTGTAAGGGAAAAAATTAAAAAATAAAAAGTCACTCATTAAGTACAGTTATAAAGTTAAAAAACAAAGAAATAATTATTTCTTTCAAAGCACAAGTGGAAGACTTGACGTCATGTGTGCGGCACTTGAGCTATGACTCTGAAGCCCTGAGCGTGTCTCTTTCTTTCATCAGCTTGTCTAGTGAAAGTAGGACAAACCAACCAGCTTCCTTTTTCTTCTCATTCTGACAAAGCTGTGGAAAGATATCACACATGTGTTCACCCCGAGCCTCGCCTTTCACCTATACCTGGTCTACTGGTGGTGATATTTTGCATATTTCCATTGCCACCTCAAGCCATGGACTAGAAGTGCCCTCTTTACTGCTGGAAGCAGAGTCATCAACATCTTTAAAACTAACTGAACTTGAGCACCAATTTAGAAATCTCATCCTTACCATTTTGTTTCTCTAGAACCACTCTTGGTACCAAATGTCTTAGGCTGGGTTCTCTAGAGAATCAAAACCAGTAAATCATTTAAATATATATAGAGAGAAAGATTTATATCAATGAAACAGCTCATGTGATTGTAGAGGCTAGAACATCCCAAGTCCATGGATCAGGATAGAGGTCTCTCTCAACTCATGGAGCCGCAGAAGCTGGCGAGCCCAAGATTGGCAGGTTGGAGAGCATATCTCCCATGCACAGGCTGTGAAGGTGGACAAATTTCAAGATCAGCAGGCAAGACTGCAAGGTTTCTCCTGATTCACATAGCTGCAGGGGCTGGCAAACCCAAGATTGGCAGGTGAGAGAGCAGGGCTCCACTCACAGTCTGTGAAGATGGACGAATCCCGCGTTCAGAAGATAAGCTGACAGCTCAAGTCCCATGAACAGGAGGTGAGACAGCAGGAGGCAGCTGCAGGATCCAGAGTGAAAAAAGGCCAGAACATCTGCTTATATTCAGATGCAGGCCACACTCCCAAGGAAACTTCCTTTCATCTGATTGTCTACTGACAGTATATTCAATCATGGGAGTGATCACATATAAACACTGAGAATTATGGCCCAGTCAAGTCGGCACACAATCTTAATCATCACAACCAGCAATAAACAAATGATTCTCTGGGAGCTGGCCAGTGTGGTCAGGTGGAATCCAAGCCACACAGGGCTGAAGCTGGTGCCTCTTGGCCAAGAGACTGTGGTTGCAGGAAGCAGAGGAAGCCTAGTGGGGGTGAAAAAGTGTAGGGGGTGGGAAAGCGTATATCACCGGTTACCGTTTGTTCTGTCTCCTGCTGGGAGCTCCCTTGAAGCTGCTTTCCCGTACTCCTTGTTTGCCGATATCTGACAGGAGTCCAAGATGATGAATCTGTGCTGTGTTAGCTGATAGGGGACCTCTGTACGTATCTCTGCTCACTCTCTGTTCTCTGTCAGCTTCTTATTCCATTCAGTACTTGGCTGAGCTCTTTATCTCTTCATTTGATGCTTAGGGTTTCAGGATTGACGTTTGTCTCTGTTTGACTTAGTTTTTCAGATTTTTGCTGTGGAGGAACGGCATGGTGCTTCTGTCTATAATGTCATGTTGCCCAGAAGTCTAAAACACTAAATTTTTAACAAGTAATTCAACATTCTTTCCATAAGACTCCACTAATCCTGAATCAGAAGTATTGATGAATCACTAAATGGATTTTATATCTTCCCTTGTTTGAACATACTAATTAATATCTTGCAACACTTGTAGAAATCATGAACTTTTCACTTGCCCTATGTGTAATCATTTATCCTGCAATAAGTCTACACACATAAGGCAGCAACAGGAAGTTGAAGATAGTCATAGTTTCTTACTCACTCACTTGTTCTTTGTGTGTATCTTGTTATTTTTCAGTATCAAAAACAATTCTCTCTGCTTGTGGATAACAATTATGATTCCACAAGGGTAGAATTTTCCTACAATAAATCCACAGTTGTATATTATTTGTTTATACTCTATCATCTGTCTACTATATTCCAAATCAGGAGAATCACACCTTGTTTGTATCCACACCTATGGTAAGGATGAAAAGTGTTCTCCCACATGTTGTTCTTCTCTCCTTATGGGGCGAGGAAATATTACACTTCCTCTACCCTTTGCAATTCAGTGTAATCATGTTACCAAGTCCATCTTGTGGGGATAAGAGAACATGTTCAATGCCATTTCTCAAGTCAAGTATTTTATAGACCAAAAGAGTACCCCTGCACTCTTTTCTCTTGTCTTATCAACTGAGGAGACCACAGGTTCCTGATGGTGAATCCATAGGTTGATGGAGCTACCATCTTCTTGGATCTCTGAGAAGATAGAGGGCATGGAAAACTGCTAGGCCCCACAGCAGAATTTGCATGAGTAAAAAAAAAGCACTGAGATTTAGTGGCTCTTTGTACAGCATCAAGATATTTTGATTGTTCTTCTTTGAGAATGTAAAGATTGGCGGTTAATTTATATAGTCATTTATGTATGATATCTACTATGTTCCAGGCAAAGAAAACCCATCTGCTGACCTATAAGACTTTACAATATGGCACAATACACAAACAAAAGTGCAATCAAGAGAGATGATGTTTTTAAAAAGACATGCACACAGCACTCGGGGTGAACCCAGGAGAAAGGGTTTAACACTGCCAGGAACTTCATAATGGTTTTATGGAAGAGTTGACATGTGAGCTGAAATAAAGGATGAAAATGTGCTTACCAGTCGGTCAAAAGCTTCCAGGAGGAAACACCACAGAGAGTACATGGAATGTGAAGTGGCACAGAGTGGAAAAACAATGTATTTTAGCAAAGTTTTCTGACATGGCTAAAATGACCTTGACTTTCATCTATCAGAGATTTGAAGTACTTTCCAGAAATGTTGAGCTAATATTAAATCTGAGGGTAATTTATACTTAATTTGTAAATTCCCCATGAGAGAGTAGATCAGTAACATATCTGACCAATTCTTGCAGTTAATTAACATCAATTCAGTACACATGAGAGTAATTAACTCACTGATGACCACAGCAAATATTCAGCATGTTATAATTATTTGTTCCATGAGAAGCCAAAGAAAACTTTTTTTTTTTTAACTGTCCTATAACTGCTACATTTAATGAGTAAGTGATTTGGAATTCTGAACTAAAATCAGCTTCTAGAATACATCCTTTTAAAACAATAAAGAAAAATAATATGATGCTTGAGGGAACTGTGGGATTATCTCTCTTTTTTCTTTCTGGTTCTGCAGAGAGGATACATATTTATTCAAAAAAAATTTAATACAGGAAAGCTCAAATAAGAAATTAGAAAAATTCATGATTTCCAAACTCCACCATTCAGGAGATCTGTCATTAACAACTGAGTGTCCTCATTTGTATCCTATTCACAGATTGAGAAATGAATGGTGTGAAGATCTACGTGTTGGGGATGCAGAGCTTGTGAGTATGAAATTATATTCTTGGCTAGCACATATTTATTTACTTCAAGTAATCCTCTTTTTATTGGTAGTACCCAGATTGGGAGAACAAAAAAAAGAATGGCCAAAATAGACGCAACAAAGTTTTCAGCCACATATTTAAACTGTTGTCCACATAATATATCTGCTGTACAGATTAAAAAACTGACTGTGAGATTAGCTCTTTGTTCAGGTCAATAATAAAATAATCTAAGTCCGACTTAATGTAATGTTTACTTTCCCATGCTTACTGTCCAAGAAAGATCTTTGTCAAATCAACTGGTTTGAGATTTATCTCCACAAGTCCTGAATTTACTTCTGAAAAGAAGACAGCACATTTTTTCTAGGGCAATCATGTCTTTCTCAACAGATTGGTAAACCTTAAGAAGCTGAAATACCATATCCTTAGTATGTGTTTTATTTAAAAGTATGTTCTATGAATGTGTAATCTAAAACAATGAACATCTGGATTGCCTGATCAGAATGATATTTACTTTGTTTTAATCACAAAGTAGACAGACTTCTCTGATTTTTATAATTTTTAGCTAATTAGGATATGACTATTTTCATTGCATTCCAATAAATGTTGTTACTGGGTTTCCAGCTTAGCATTGTCCTTCTGAAGACCAGTAGTTTCCAAATATACATGTAGATCCGGAGATCTGAGAGTAGCACTAAGAAAAATTTACAAATAATTAAAAAAGGTAAAAAGTGCCCCAGAACGTATCCCAACAACCAGTAAGCTCACAGATTGATGATATTATGCATAAAATCATTATTAGAAAACTGGTTTCATGACATAGAGCTCCTCCTCCAAAATGGCGATGTAGGGAGTTGAGCATCTCCATTCCTTTGCAATAATTTAAGAAAAAAAAAGAAACAAACAAACAAAATAACACAAACATCGTAGAGTAACTAATATACTTGGAAGTTTAGTGATCAAGCTAAGAAATAAAGAACTTGGTTGAATGCAGAAGGAAAAGTAAGACTACAAGTTAGAAAAATCTTTCTCTCCATCACTTATGAGAACCCCTCCCACCCAGCCCCCATGTAAAACATCAGACACAAACACAGTGAGTGGCAAGTTGCATCAGGCTGTAAAATACAAAATGAACTGGCTCCCGAGGGCTAGGAGAGCTGTAGAGGAATTTTACTTTTTCTAAGGGTCTGCTACTTTAAAGACTTAATATAATTATGGGAGTAGACAGGGAAACAGATCCACAAGGAGAACCAGTCTCCACCAAATCTAACAAGACTAAATAAAAGTGACAGGTGTTGCATTGTATCCAGACTCTATAATAAAAGAGACCCATGGGAAATTAATGGATATAAATAATAAGTGATCTTCTGAGCCAGTCCTCAGAGATTTAAAACTTTCCAAAATACCTAAAACCTGTGGAATCAGATCGGAACTTTATATCAACAAAGGAAGTGCCTGAGGCCCCATCACAGAAGAGGATGGGGGGTACACATCCCCAGAATGGCTGAGTCAGTGCTGGAAGAACTAAACGGTGAGAGCACTCTCTAGTGGAAGTTAGGAGAAGAGGTGAGAAATAGAGGAGAAAAAAAAAAAATCCCTGGGAGAAGAGAAGAATCTGAGTTCCAAAATACCACAGTAAAATACTCAAATGCCTCAGGTTTAACAAAAAAATTACAAGGCATAGAGGAACTCAGAAAAGGATGGTCCAATAAAACAATATTATGAAGATGAAAGTAATCCATGGAGGCCAGGGTAATGAGAAAAATAGAGGACTTTGAAACAACATGTTAAATATGTTCAAAGAATGCAGACCACATACACACAACAAACTAGTGGTGATCAGGAAACAAAATGAGAACTCAATAAATGGATAGAAAACATGAAAAAAAAAGATCCAAATAGAAATACTGGAATTGAGAAATAAAATAATTGCATCAAAAAATGCAAGGCAGAGATTAAAAAATAGATTTAAGCAGACAGAAGAGAGAATAAGTAAATTAGAGGACATGGTAACTGACCTTATCAAGTCACAAGAGAAACAAGAAAAAAGAACAAAGTAAAGTGAACAAAGCCAAATGGAATTATGGGACATCAAGAAATTCAACATAATGATCATGGGGATTCCAGAAGGAGAGAAGGGAATAGAATGGATAGAAAGACTATTCCAAGAAATAATGACAGAAAATTTTCCAGACCTGAATAAGAGTTGAATCTCCAAATCCTGGAAACTAAGAGAACTTCAGGCAGAATGAATGCAAAGAGATCTACACCAAAATCAAAGATGAGGAAAGAGTTCTCAAAGTAGCAAGAGAATAGTAGTGTAATGAATGAATAAGGGATCCTCAATAAGACTAAGTGTCAATCTCTCCTCCAAGACCCTGGAGTCCAGGAGACAATGGAACGACATATATAAAGTATTGAAAGAAAAGAATTGTCAACCAAGAATTCTTTTCCCAGCAAATCTGTCCTTCAAAAATGAGGGTGAAATCAAGACATTTCCAGGTAAAAAAAAGTTGTGGGAAATTCTTACCACTAGCTCTGTTTTGCAAGAATTATTAAAGGGAGTCGTTCAGATGGAAAAGACAGGACACTAGATATGTACTTAAAGCTGTAAATGGGGAAGAAAATTAAAAAATAAAATAGAGATCTCCAATAAAGATACTGTCTAGGGCAAATAAAAGGGCAAGTTGGATGGTATTTCCAGTGGGTAAATTTAGTAGTTAAGTGCTACAAGAATTGCAATATCAAATGTACAAGAAATAAGTACAAACTTAACCTAATGGACACAAGATATATATACTGATGTAATTAGAGACAAAACAAACACAAATGGGGGGAAAAAAACTCATTGCTGTTGATCAATTCTGACTCATGGTGACCCTATAGGACAGAGTAGAACTGGCCCGTAGGGTTTCCAAGGAACAGCTAGTGGATTCAAACTTTTGTTTAGCAGCTGAACTCTTAACCATTGTGCCACCAGGGCCCCCAAATGGGAGAGGGAAGTGCAAAATAAGAACAGAGTTTTAGTATGTTAATGTTGCATATAATTTTTTGTTTGTATGTTAAATGTTGACATCAAGCTAAAATAAGTTGTTGTAAATATAAGTTGTTAAATGTAATTTTTATGGTAACCACTAAGAAAATAATTAAAATATATACACAGAAGAAAAAAGAAGAAGAAATAAAAAAGTCTCAAAATAAGAAGGCAACTAAATATAAAGAATAACAAAAGTGTAAAAATTTTGGGACAAAGAAGATATAAGACACACAAAAACAATAAGCAAAATGAAAGAAGTATGTCCTTTGTTTTCAGTAATTACCTTAATTGTAAATGATTTAACTTCTCCATTAGAAAGGCAGAGAGTGGCAGAATGGATTAAAAAAACATGACTCATTCTCATGTTGTCTATGACGCAACTTAGGCCAAAGGACACAAACAGACTGAAAGTGAGAAGATGAAAAAGAATATTCCATGTAACTAGTAACCATAAGAGAGCAGGGGTGGCTGTACTGATATCAGACAAAATAGATTTTAAATCAAAATCTCTTATAAGAGATGAAACAGATATTACCTAGTAATAAAATGGTCAAACCATTAAGAAGACATTACAATTATAAGTATATGCACCTAAAATCAGTGCCCCAAATATATGAAACAAATAATGACAGATCTGAAAGTATTGCTAGACAACTCAAAAATAACAGGTGGTGGCATTAATAAAACTCTTTTAATATTGAACAGAACTAAAAAGAAGATCATTAAGGACATAGAGAAGTTAAACAACACCTTAAAACTATCACACTAATGGACAGATATACCACATATATATATATATTTTTCTCCTGTGCACATGGGTAATTCTCCAGGACAGACCATGTACTAGGCCACAAAACAAGTCTCAATAAATTTAAAAAGATTAATATTATACAAAATATCTCTTTTGACCAAAAAGAATAATATTAGAAATTAATAGTTGAAGGAAAGCTGGAAAACACACAAGTATTAGAAATTAAACAACACACTACTGAACAACCAATACGTAAAGCAAGAAATCAAGAGAGAAATATTATAAAAAATAACTAGAGATAAATGTAAATGAGAACAAATCATATCAAAACCTGTGGGATATAGTGAAGGCAGTTCTCAGAAGGAAATTTATAGTACAAATGTCAAAATTTTAAAAAAAAAGAAAGATCTCAAATAGTCTAACACTACAACTTGAGGAACTTGAAAAAGAATACTAATCCTAAAGCTACTAGATGAAAATAAATAACAAATATCAGAGCAGAAGTAAATGAAATAAAGAATAGAAAAACAATTGAGAGAATCAACAAAACCAGAAGTAGGTTATCAGAAAATAACTATAAAATTGACAAACTGCTAGCTATACCAAAGAGAGAAGATACAAATTACCAAAATAAGAAACGAAAGTAGAGACATTACAACTGAGCTAATATATGCAAAAAAGATCATAACAGAATACTATGAGCAACTCTACTCCAAGAAAATTGGTAACTTAGATGAATCAGACAAATTCCTAGAAGAACATAACCTACCTAAACTGACTCAAGAGGAAGTAGAAAATCTCAACAGACCCATAACAAGTGAAGAGATTGAATTAGTAATAAAAAGCCTCCCAATAAATGAAAATCCTGGACTAGGTTTTCACTGATCTTGCAGATAAGAATTCACACTAATCTTGTAAAAACTCTTCCAAAAAGTAGAGGAGGAAGGAATACTCTTCAACTCTTCCTATGAAACCAACATCACCCTGATACCAAAGTGAGACAAAGACACGACAAGAAAAGAAAAATATAGATCAATATAACTTATGGATATATATTCCATAATTCTCAACAAAATAGTAACAAAGAGAATCTAATACCATAATAAATTATACACCATGATCAATTGAGATTTATTTCAGAAATGCAAGAATGGTTCAACATTAGAAAATCAATTGATGTAATATATCACATTAATAGAACAAAGGAAAAGAAAAACATGATCATCTCAATTTATGCAGAAAATTTTTTTTAAATAATATCCAGCACCTTTCTTGATATAAACTTTCAACAAGTTAGAAATAAAAGGAAAGTTTCTCAAAATGATTAAAGCCATATATGAAAAACCAGCAGCCAACATTATACTCAAACAGAAATATTGAGAGCTTTCCCTTTGAAAATAGAACAAGAAAAGGATGCCATTCCTATTCAATGTTGTATTGGAAGTCCTAACCAGAACAATAAGGAAAATAAAAGAAATAAAAAGTATCAATATTCGAAGGGACGTGGTAAAACTATTTGCAGATAACATGATCTTATATACATAATATCCCAAAGAATCCACTGAACAGCTTCTAGAGGTAATACAGGAATTTAACATAGTTTTGGGATACAAGGTCAACACACAAAAATCTATTGAATTTCTATCCACCAGCAATGGGAAATCTGAAAATGAGATTAAGAAAACAACTTCACTTATAATATCATCTAATTTAATAAAATATTTAGGAATAAATTTACGTAGGGATATTAAAGGCTTACACAATTAAAATTATAAAACATTGCTGAAAGAGACTAAATAAAATATAAATAGATGGAAAGACAATCCATGTTCATGTACTGGAAGACTTAATACAGGTAAGAAGACAATGTTACCCAAAGTGATCTATAGATTCAAAGAAATCTCAATCAAAATTCTAACAGCATTTTTTACAGAAATGGAAAAACTAATTCTCAACTTAATATGGAAAGGCAAGTATGCCACAAATAGCCAAAGGAATTTTTAAGAAGACCAAGTAGGAGGCCTCACACTTAATAACTTCAAAATATATTAAACAGCTACAGTAATCAAAAGAACCTGGTACTGGTTTAATGATAGAAACACAGAACAATGGAATAAAATTAAGCACCTAGAAATAAATCCTTACCTCTGTGATCAACTGATTTTTGACAAGGATGCTAGTCCCCTTCAATGGAAAAAGTAGAATCTCTTCAACAAATGGTGCTAGAAAAATTGGATTATCACATGCAGAAAAATGAAACAAGATATATACCTTACACCAAACACAAAAACTAATTCAAAATGGATCAAGAACTTCATTGTTACATCTAAAACCATAAGTTTTTTTGGAAGAAAATTTAGGGACCAAGCTATGAGACATAGTATTTTTAATGATAAATTATCAAACATAATAACAAATGCACAAGTAGCAGAAGACAAAATAGATAATTGTGATCACATAAAAATAAAATACTTATGTTCATCAAAAAATTTTACCAAAAGAGTAAAAAAGACAAACTACAGAATAGGAAAAAAAAAATTTTGAGGAAGTATATATCTGATGAGGTTCTAATATCATATATATATGTATATGTATGTAACACCTCTACGACTTAACTTCAAAAAGACAACTCACTCAAAAAATGGGCAAACGACTTGTGTAGACATTTTAACAAGGAGAATATTCAAATATCCAACAAATAAATGCAAAGTTGCTCAACATCTTTAGGCATCAGAGAGATGCAAATAAAAACCACGATGAGGTATCACCTCACTCCCACTAGGATAGCTAAGGTAAAATAAATAAATAAAAATAAACAAATTAATAAAATAACAAAAATTGATGATGATGATTCCTGGTAGAATGCAAAATGATACAGTCATTGTGGAAAACAGTATGGCAGTTCCTCAAAAACTAAAAAATAGAACTACCATATGATCCAGCAATTCCATTCTTAGGTATTACACCTAAGTGACTTAAAAACAGCAACGCGAACAGATATATGCATACAACGTTCTTTGCAGCACTATTCACAGTAGTCAAAAATTGAAAACAGCCCAAATATCCACTGATATACGAATAGATATACAAACTTTGGTACATACATACAATGGAATATTACTCAACAGTAAAGAGAAATGAACTCCTTATACAAGCTACTACATGGATAAACCTTGAGGATATTAGACTGAGTGAAATAAGTCTAGCACAAATGATAAAATATTATATAATCTCACTTATATGAAATTACAGGAATAGGTAAATATATGAGATCAATGTTTATTCATGATTATCAAGGGCAGAAATGAGAATGAGGGGGATTAGGGGACCTGTTGTTTGGGAAGTAGTGAGTTTCTGTTTATAGTGAAGGGATATTTAGCATCAATTAAGGGAACTAGTTACACAGAATGATTAATATAGTTGATATCACTGAGCTATACACCTAAAAAAGGTTGAATAGACAAATGTGCTATATACATTTTTATAAAAATAAAAACAGAAAACAACTTCTGGTACTGTTTATGTACAAACAAATACATAATGGAATTTGTTTTCTTGGTTCAGAAGTTTAGGGCCATGGTTTTGTGGGACAATCTAATCATTTGGCCTAATATTGATTTGTGATTCTGTTCTCCCTCTGTTATGCAGTGCTTGGAGTATTAAAAGCTTGGAAGTGGCCATCCAAGGTACAACAGTTTGTCTCTATTGATCTGGAGCAGCAGAGGAAGAAAGAATGTCAGGAATTGAGGGAAGTAGTAGAATATGTGTCCAATTGCCTTCATGAACAATTGCCTTCTTTGCCAAGATTCCAAAGAATGGGATGGTGTCCACTTACTATACTGAATGATTTGATTAAAAATTCCGTAGAAGAATCCTGATCAAAAGGGGTAAAATACAAAACATAATTTCAAATTCTCATGAAATTCAGAATTTCTGGAACCGTTGAGGCTGGATGAACTCCCAAAACTATTGCCCTAAAATAATAATTAAACCTTAATTTAAAAGTATCCCCTGAGGTCTGCTTTAAACCAAACAATAATTTAGCTTAATTAGTAAAAAATGTCTGCCTTGAGCAGTGTGCTTTTTTAAAGAAATATCGACATGGGATCAAATTAACAACAACTCAAAAGGTTAAATAGGAAGCTTTGGGGGCAATGAGTTTATGTTAACAGTGGAGGAATAATTTGGAAAAGATTAGTGAGGATGGTTGCACAACTTGAAGAATGTAATCAACGTTACTGAAATGTACATGTAGAAATTGTCGAATTAGTGTGTGTTTTGCTGTGTATATTCTAAACAAAAAAAGAAAATAATGATTTCACCCAAAACATTACTGAACATGAAGACAAGAAATCCAATGCTAGAGATTTAAAAGAAAATTATATTTGACAATTTTCTAAATCATCAATAGATTACTGTCATAATTTACAGTTAAATTTCATATGGATCTAAGAATATCATATAAGAATAACTCACTGGAGTATTATTGGAACATAAAAAGAATTATTAGCAGAGACTTCCTGGATTATTATGCAATGAGCCACTCTATACTCCCAACCTCCACACACTATTATCAAGGAAAATAACCAGAAACCCGTAGACTGAACTCTGTAAGAACTCTGAGAGGCAACTGGAACATTACAGCAACTAAGCAAAGTCTGAATAAAGAAAAAATTGTCTTTTAAATAGTAGGAAAAATGTTATTTTTTACTGTCTGTACCTGTTGCCCTCCCAGCCAGGCTGTGATGATGGTGGTGGTGAACTGCAGTCAATGCTTTCAGAAGGGGACTCAATCTGTTTCTAAAATGAGAAGAACAGACTTGGCTCATAGAATATTGTGTGTGTCTGTTCACATATGTCTGAAGGCTGCCTGAAGGACTGAAGTGGGACACTCCCTTCAGTTCCACCTCTCTCATAATTCATATGGTGGGGCAGAGTCGGGGAACAGCAAGCAATACCTACAAGCTTTGACAACCCTTAGTTGGCTGGAACTAAGGACATACAATTTCTTCCTAGAAGCAGGTGTATAGTGAGGGTAATTAGCACCTGGGATAATCTCTAAATTGCACAACCCCACCAATTTCAAGATAGATAGACATTGACAGAACTGACATTACAGGAGAAACTTCTTCCCTGCTCTTGTCCAGTTGCCTCGGTCAGGCACCTTTCATATTTGCGGTGCCTCAGAATGTCATTCTGCATCTCATCTGGCACTCCCCTGGACTTGTGCCTGGGGGCAAGTGTCTCCTCTCTACCCCTGCTCGGTATGCCTCTGCCTTGGAGCTGAAGTAGAAACTTCCATGAGTTTCTTGCAGGACTTAGTGCTTTCGAAATCACCATATATAGGGAAATTGAGAAAACCATATGCATGCTCAAGACAAAACACCCTATACTTGTATTAACCTCAAGTGGATCCCTAAACCTACTGCAGCAAGCCTAACTGTTGAGAGAGACACAGAACACAGATTCAGTTTGCAAAGACTAGGAGAAGCACTTCTTTTTGTGTGTGTATGTTGTGATGTTTTATTATTTATTATTATTATATTTTTCCTTTTTTTCTGGAGTAAAAAGAAATCTCACTTGAAATACTAGTTGGGTACAGGCTGGGGAACAGATTCCTTGTTGTCCATTAATAGCTCACATCTAGGAGGGAATTATTGCAAAAATAGTTAGGGGAGGCTGCCAAGCAAACTTACAGCCCTCAACAATTATCAAAAAAAAAAAAAAAAATCAACTTCAATACCAGAGGAAACAAGGAAGAATCTGAGTCTCAGAACTAATGCATTATAATATTCAAATGCTGTGGTTTCAACAAAAAATCACAAGGCATAAAATGAAATAAGAAAAGATGGCCCATTCCAAAGATCAAAAGGAAGTAACAGAAACTGTCTCTATGGCAGCCCAGATAATGTACCGAGTAGAAGATTTAAAAACAATTGTACTAAATATGCGTAAAGAATGAAAAACAACACTGAGAAAAAACTAAAGGAAATCAGGGAAGTGATATATGAACAAAATTAAAATACCAATAAATAAATTGTTGCTGTTGTAAGCTGTTGCCAAGTCAACTCCAGACTCATGGCAACTCTATACACAACAGAAGGAAACGCTCCCTGTACTGCACCATTACCATGATTGGTTGCACATCAAAATTTTGTGATCCATAGGGTTTTCATTGGCTGATTTTAAGAAGTAGATAGCCAGACCTTTCTTCCTAGCCTAATTCAGTATGGAAGTTCAGCATCATAGCAGAATGCTCACCTCCATTGACAGACAGATAGTAGTTGTGCATGAGGTAAATTGGGGGACTCAAACTCAGGTCTTCAGCGTTAAAGGTGATAATTCTACACTGAGCCACTAATACCTCATAATAAAGAAATAGGCAATATATAAAGGAATTAAACAGAACTACTGTAGGTAAAAATACAATATACAGTAACTGCAATAAAAAAATCATTGGAGGGGCTCCACAGCAGAGTTGAGGTAGGAGAAGAAATAATCAGTGAATTAGAGAATAATATAATTGAAATTATAGAACATGAGGAACAAAAAAAAAAAAAAAAAAGAATGAAGAAAAGTGAATAGAGGAATAGAGTCTAAGGGACATCATCAAGCAAACCAAAATACTCATCATGGAAACCACAGAAGTAAAAGAAAGAGAGAAAGGGACAGAAAGAACATTTGAAGAAATAATGACAGCCAAATTAAATAATGGCAGCAAAATTTTAAATTCTGAAAACCGACATGAATTGACACATCCATTTACTTACTCAACAAATTTCAAGTAGGATAAACCAAAAGAGAACCATTCCGAGACACATTATAACCAAACTCTCAGAAACCAAACATAAAGAGAGTATCCTGAAAGAAGCAAGAGAATCAAATCTTCACATACAGGGACTCATCAATATTAGGCTGTAATGTCTCCTCAGAAACCTTGGAGGCCAGAAGACTTGGATGACATATTTAAATGCCAAAAAGTAAGAATTAACGGCCAAGAATTTTATACTCAAGAATGAGGGTGAAATTAAGACATTGCCAGTTAAACAAGACTGGAGGAGTTTGTTACAACTATACCCACCCTACAAGAAATACTACAGGGAGTATTAAAATCAAATGATACTAGACAGTAATTTGAAGCCATGCATAGAAAAATAAGATCTCCAATAAATGTAACCACTCATGTGTCTGTCAGTTTATGGTTTCTGTAGGGGCTTGCATGTTGCTGTGATGCTGGAAGCTATGCCACCGGTATTCAAATATCAGCAGGGTCACCCATGCCAGACAGATTTCAGCTGAGTTTCCAGACTAAGACAGACTAGGAAGAAGGACCCAGTGGTCTATTTCTGAAAAGAATTAGCCAGTGAAAACCTTATAAATAGTAGCAAAACATTGATATAGTGTCAAAACATGAGCCCCTCAGGTTGGAAGGCATTCAAAACATGACTGGGGAAGAGCTGCGTCCTCAAAGTAGAGTCAACCTCAATGATGTGGATGGAATCAAGCTTTTGGGACCTTCATTTGCTGATGTGGCATGACTCAAAATGAAAAGAGACAGCTGCAAACATCCATTAATAATCAGTACGTGGAGTGTATGAAATATGAATCTAGGAAAACTGGAAATCATCAAAACTGAAGTGGAAAGCATAAACATCAATATCTTAGTCATTAGTGAGCTTAAATGGACTGGTATTGGCCATTTTGAATCTGACTATCATATGATCTACTATGCTGGGAATGACAACTTGAA
The DNA here is from genome assembly GCF_000243295.1 of Trichechus manatus latirostris. NCBI lineage: Eukaryota > Metazoa > Chordata > Mammalia > Sirenia > Trichechidae > Trichechus > Trichechus manatus. Next base: position 1,029,360 of record NW_004444242.1, read on the forward strand.
AAGGAAAGGCACTGTATTTGTTGTTAAAAAGAACATTTCAAGATCTACCCTGAAGTACAATGATCTTAGTGATAGGCTAATATTCACAAGCCTACAAGGAAGATCAGTTAATATGACTATTATTCAAATTCATGCAAATTTATCACTAAGGCCAAAGATGAAGAAATTGAAGATTTTTTTTACTAATTTCTGCAGTCTGAAATTGGTAGAACATGCAATCAGGATATATTCATAATCACAGGTAATTGAAATGTGAAAGTTGGAAATAAAGAAGGATGGGTAGTTGGAAAATAGTGCCTTGGCGGTAGAAACAATGTCAGAGATCGCATGACAGAATTTTGCAAGAACAACAACGTCTTCGTTGCAAACACGTTTGTTCAACAATATAAACGGTAACTATACACGTGGACCTTGCCAGATGGAATACACAGGAATCAAATCGACTACATTTATGGAAAGAGATGATGGAAAAGCACAATATCATCAATCAGAACAAGGTCAGGGGCTGACTGTGCACCAGACCTTGAATTACTCATATGCAAGTTCAAGTTGAAACTGAAGAAAATTAGAACAAGTCCATCAGAGCCAAAGTATGACCTTGAGTATATCCCACCTGAATTTAGAGACCATCTCATGAATAGATTTGATGAGTTGAATGCTAATGACTGAAGACCAGACTAGTTGTGGAATGACATCAAGGACATCATACATGAATAAAGCAAGAGGTTATTAAAAAGACAGGAAAGAAAGATCAAAATGGATGTCAGAAGAGACTCTGAAACTTGCTCTTGAATGTCAAGTAGCTAAAGTGAAAGGAAGAAATGATGAAGTAAAAGAACTGAACAGAAGATTTCAAAGGGCAGCTCGAGAAGAAAAAGTAAAGTACAATAATGGCATGTGCAAAGACCTGGAGATAGAAAACCTAAAGGAAAGAACACACATGGCATTTCACACTCACGCTGAAAGAACTGAAGAAAAAGTTCAAGCCTTGAGGTGCAATATTGAAGGATTCTATGGGGAAAATATTAAACGACACAGGAAGAATCAAAAGAAGATGGAAGGAATACACAGTCACTATACAAAAAAGAATTGGTCGACGTTCAATCATTTCATGAGGTAGCATATGATCATGAACTAATGGTACTGAAGGAAGAGGTCTAAGCTGCAGAGAAGGGATTGGCAAAAAACAAGCCTCCAGGGATTGATGGAATACCAACTGAGGTGTTTCAACAAAATGATGCAGCACTGGAAGTGCTCACTCATCAATGTCAAGAAAAATTAGAAGACAGCTACCTGGCCAATCGACTGGAAGAGATTCATATTTATCCCTATTCCCAAGAAAGGTTATCTAACCTAATGTGGAAATTATTGAACAATATCATGAATATCACACACAAGTAAAATTTTGCTAAAGATCATTCAAAAGAGGCTGCAGCAGTATATTGACAGGAAATTGTCAGAAATTGAAGCTGGATTCAGAAGAGGACATAATACTGTGGATCCTGGCTGAAAACAGAGAATACCAGAAAGATGTTTACCTGTGTTTTATTGACTATGCAAAGGCATTCTACTGTGTGGATTATAACAAATTATGGATGATAGTATGAAGAATGAGAATTCCAGAACACTTAATTGTGCTCATGATATACATCAAGAGGTAGTTATTTGAACAGAACAAGGGAATACTGTGTGGTTTAAAGTCAGGAAAGGTGTGCATCAGGGTTGCATCATTTCACCATACCTATTCAATCTGTATGTTGAGCAAATAATCTGAGAAGCTGGATTATATGAAGAAAAACAAGGTTTCAGGTTTGGAGGAAGACTCATTAACAACCTGAGATATGCAGATGACACAACCTTGCTTGCTGAAAGTGAAGAGGATTTGAAGCACTTACTGATGAAGATCAAAGACCACAGCCTTCAGGATGGCTTACACCTCAACATAAAGAAACCAAAAATCCTCACAACTGTACCAATAAGCAATATCATAATAAACAGAGAAAAGATTGAAGTCAAGGATTTCATTTTACTTATTTCCACAGTCAACACCCATGGAAGCAGCAGTTGAGAAATAAAAAGACACATTTCATCAGGCAAATCTGCTGCAAAAGTCCTCTTTAAATTGTTGAAAATCAAAGAAGTAACCTTTGAAAACTAAGGTGTGCCTGACTCAAGCCATGTGTTTTCAATCACCTCATATGCATGCAAAAGCTGGACAATGAATAAGAAGACTGAAGAATTGACATCTTTGAATTGTGGTGTTGGGGAAGAATATTGAAGATACCATGAACTGCCAAAAGAATTAACAAGTCTGTCTTGGAAGAAGTACAATCAGGATGATTCTTAGAAGCAAGAATGATGAGACTGTGTCTTACACACTTTGGACATGTTATCAAGAGGGATCAGTCCCTAGAGAAGGACAACATGCTTATAAAGTAAAGGGTCAGCGAAAAAGAAGAAAACCCTCAATGAGATGGATTACTACAGTGGCTGCAACAGTGAGCTCAAGTACAACAATGATTATGAGGATGGTGCAGGACTGGGCAGTGTTTTGTTCTGTTGTACGTAGGTTGCTATGAGTCAGAACTGACTAGACAGCACCTAACAACAACAACAAATATAAATGTAACATAATAGGCAATTAAAAGAACCAGATCTGTGGTATTTATGATTTGTAAGTCTAGTAGTTATGTCCAACATGATTTAAAATTATAAATATATAAAAATAATTACACCTAATTTTCACTTATGGACTGTCTCATTATCTGACACTTCGTATTTACAACAATAGTAAAAATTGTATTATCTGACTATTCTGTGCATTAACAAGATGTGATGCATGAGTAAAGCTGGCTGTGATGGTTAAGGTTATGTGTCAACTTGGCTGGGCTATGATTCTCAGTGGTTTGGAAGTTATATAATGATGTAGTTTGATGGTTACGTGATGATGTAATCATCTTCCATTTTGTAATTTGATGTGATTATCCTCCGTTTTTGCATAATGTCTATTTTCACATAATGACCTTGACTTTGGAAACTAACCCCATCAATAAGTGAGGAGTGAGCATATAAATGATGTTATTGGACACATAATGTATAAAGATGAGATTTATGTTAACAACCATATAAAAGTGGGAAGAGCTGCAGCATAGGAATAGAGCTTTTGCATGTTATTGAAGTTAAGTTGATATCAATTTAAACTAGGTTTTTATAAACTCAGGATATGAAATGTAATCCTCATGTTAACCACAAATATCTAAAACATTGTCATGGTTTGAATTATGTCCCCCCCAAAATGTGTGTATCAATTTGACTAGGCCATGATTCCTGGTACTGTGTGATTTTCCTGTATGTTGTAAACCTGCCTCTATGATATTAATGAGGGAGGATGGGTGGCAGTTGTGTTAGTAAGGCAGGACCTGGTCTACAAGACTGGATTGTGTCCTGAGGCAATCTCTTGAGATATAAAAGACAGAAGTGAGCAGTGAGACAGGGTGACCTCATACCATCAAGAAAACAGTGCTGGGAGCAGAGTATGTTCTTTGGACCAACATCCCTGCAGAGAGAAGCTCCTAGTCTGGGGGATGAGAAGAAGGCCGACAGAGAGAAAAAGGCTTCCCCTGGAGCTGATGCCCTGAATTTGGACTTTTAGCCTACTTTGACTGTGAGGAAATAAAATTCTCTTCATTAAAACCATCCACTTGTGGTGCTTCTGTTACAGCAGCAGTGGATGACTAAGACAAACATATACACAAAAAGTAACCAGAAGAGACTCAAAATACTTCCCAGTGAAAAATCTACTAAACACAAATGCAGGCAGTATTGGAGAAAATTGGCACAAAAAATATATGTCTCCAAAGTCATATAAGAAAATGGTCATTCTTTCTTGGTAATTACTTTAAGTATAAATTAATTAAACATCCCTATCAAAAGGTAGAGACTGGCAGAATGGATTTAAAAAGAGAGACAGAGAGATCTATACTACCTCCAAGAGTTAGAGATTAGACCTAAAACATAAACATGTTGAAAGTGAAAAGATGGAAAAAATATTCCATGCAAATTAATAACCAAAAGAGAGTTAGGGTGGCTATATTAATATCAGACAAAACAAACTTTGTGTCAAAATCTGTTACAAGAGACAAAGAAGGACATTATATAATAAGGCAAGGATCAATTCATCAAGAAAATATAACAATCACAAATATATATGCACAAAATATCAGAGCCTCTAATTCATGAAGCAAACACTAAAAAATATATGAAGGGATAAATACATAGTTCTGCAATAATAGAGACTTCAAACACCACTTCCAATAATCAATAGCACATCTAAAAGATCAGTAAGGAAACAGAGGATGTCAACAAAACTATAAACCAACTGGAGTCTCTGAGTGGTGCAAATGGTTAATGAATCTGGCTGCTAACTGAAATGTTGGAGGTTCAGAAGAAAGGCTTAGTGATCTACTTCAAAATATCAGCCATTGAAAACCATATAGAGCACTGTTCTACTCTGACACACATGGGGTAACCATGAGTTAGAATCTACTTGACAGCAAGTGGTATAAACCAATTAGACGTAAAAGACATATGTAGAATACTCCACCAAACAACAACAAAATATTCATTCCTCTTCAGTATACTTGGATCATTCTCCAGGATAGACTAAATGCTAGGTTCCAAAAGGAGTCTCCATACATTTAAAGAGATTGAAATCATATAAAGTATCTTGTTCAAGAACAACAGCATGAAACTAGAAGGAAAATTAGAAAATACACAAACAAATTTTAAATTAACACTAAAGAAAATACTATTAAACAACAAATGGGTCAAAGGAGAATCACAGAATATTTAGAAACAAATGAAAATAAAGGCAAAACATACCATAACTTATGGGATACAGTGAAAGCATTGCCTAGAGGGTAATTTATAGTGGTGAATGCCTACTTTACAAAAGAACAAATATATCAGTAACTTAACTTTACAAACTGAGGAACTGGAAAAGGAAGAGCAAAGTAAGCCTGATATACGAAAGATCAGAGCTGAGATAAATAGAAATAGAAAACAACAGAGAGAATCAATGAAAGTGAACACTTTTAAAACTAATCTTTAATAAGATCAATAAAGTCAAAAAAACCTTGGCTAGACTGACAAAGGAAAAAAAAGAGAATATGCAAATAACTAAAATTAGATGTGAATGTTGAGGCATTATTATTAATACTACAGATTTTTTTAAAAAGCTTTATAATAGAATATTATGAATAATTGTACACCTACAAATTCGATGATATAGACGAAATGGAAAAAAAAAATCCTAGAAACTCATAAACTATCTAAATTAACTCAAAGAGAAATATGAAATGTCAACAGATCCATAACAACCAAAATTGAATCAATAAACAAAAATAACAGCTGAAAGTCTGGGACCAGATGACTTCACTGTGGTATTCTGCCAGATATTTGAAGAAGAATTGACACTAACCCTTCTTAAACTCTTTCAAAAAATAGAAGACAAGGAAACAATTCCCTAATGCCAAACCCACACAAAGATACTTTATGAAAACTGCAGATCAGTATTGATTATGAATATAGATGCAAAAATCTCAACACAATACTAGCAAACCAATTCCAACAGCATATTAAAAGGATTTATACACCATGACCAAGTGAGATTTATCCCAGCATTGAAGAGTGATTCAAAAGTAGAAATTAATTAATACAAAATGATAGAATGAATAATAACCACATCATAATTTCAATCAATGAACTGCAGAAAAGGCATTTGACAAAATCCAACACCTTTCATTATAAAAACACTCAACTAACTAGGAATAGAAGGGAAACTCCTCAATATGACCAGAGACATTTATGAAAAACCCACAGCTAACAGCATACTCAATGAAAAAGGGAATGGAGCTTTTCTCCTAAGACTGGGAAAAAGACAAGGATGTCTGTTTTCACCATTTGTATTCAGTATTTTACTGGAATTTCTAGACATAACATTTAGTAAAAAATAAATAAATAAACCAAATAAGTAAATAAATAAAATGTATCTAAATTGGGAAATTAGAAGTCAAACTATCTCTATTCAAGGTTGACATGATCCTATATTTAAAAATATATATATATTAAAAAGTCCATGAGAAAGCTGCTAGAACTAATAAATGAATTCACCAAAGGCCTGGGGTATAAGATCAACACACAATCATTAGTGTGTTTCTATACATCATCAATCAACAATCTAAAAAAGGAAATTAAGAAAACAATTCCATTTATAGTAGCATCTAAAATAATAAAATATCTAGGAATAAAATTAAACAGGGAGGTGAAAAACTTGTACAAGGAAAACTCTAAAACCTTGATGAAAGAAATTAAAGAAGACTCAAATAAATGGAAATACATACTTTGTTAATGAAATGGAAAACTTAATATTGTTAAGATGTCTAACACTACCCAAACTAATCTATAAATGCAACAAATCCCTATCAAAATTCCAACAGCCTTTCTTGCAGAAATGAAAATATTGCAATTCCAAATTCATATGGAATTGCAGGGGATTCTGAATCACCAAAGGAATTGTGAAAAAGAAGAACAAAGTAGGAGGATGTGTAGGATAGACATAAGGACCGGTGAGATAGAATTGAGAGTCCATGTGATCTTTAAGGTTATGTGTCAACTTGGCTGGGCCGTGATTCTTAGAGGTTTGGCAGTTGTAGTATAGTTTGATGTCTTAGGCTGGGTTCTCTAGAGAAGCAAAACTAGTAAAGGGTATAAATATATATAGAGAGAGATTTATATCAAGGAAACAACTCACACGATTGTAGAGACTAAAACGTCCCAAGTTCGTGGATCAGGGTAGAGGCCTCTCCCAAATCACACAGCCACAGAAGCTGGCGAACCCAAGGTCGGTAGGTTGGAGAGCAAGGCTCCCGCTCACAGGCTGTGAAGGTCGACGAATTCCAAAATCCGCAGACAAGACCACAAGATTTCTCCTGATTCACGTAGCTGCAGGGGATGGTGAACCCAAAATCTGCATGTTGGGGAACAGGGCTCTTGTTCTCAGGCTATGAAGATTGATGAATTCCAAGATCGACAGGTAAGCTGCTATCTCAAGTCCCAAGAACCAGAGGTGAGACAACAAGAGGCAGTGGCTGACTCTGGAACAAGCCAAAAAACTTTGGCAAGGTGAGCAGGCAGGAAGTAACCAGCAGAGGGCAGAGAGATAAAGCTGAGCGGACGGTGGGCTGACACAGGCCCCGCCCCTGCTGATACCACTCAGCAGATTCCATCATGGGGGTGATCACATATCAAATTTCAACAGGGAATTGATCACAAATTTATACAACTGTTAAAACACTGAGAATCATGGCCTAGCCAAGTTGACATACAATCTTAACCATCACATTTGGCAAGCATATAATGATGTAATTACTTCAATGATGAGATCTGATACAATGTAATCACCTCCATGATGGAATCTGCTGTGAGTAGCCAATCAATTGGAAGGCAGTTTCCTTGTGGGGAGTAGACTGCATCTAATATAGGTGGACTTTCTGTCAAGGCTCACAGGCTTTTGCTAGCTCTGGATCCTACAGTTGATTCCTGTTCATTTGACCTCCAGTTCTTGGGACTTGAGCTAGCAGCTGACCTGCCAATATTGGGTTCACCAACCTTTGCAGCTACTTGAGTCAGGAGAAGCTTCCAGCCTGACCCACGGACTTGGGACTTTCCAGAGTCTACAACAATGTGAGCCATTCCCTTTATATAAATCTAGATAGTTAAATATGCAGGTAGGTAGGTATGTAGATAGATAGGTAGACAGATAGATGCTTCACTGATTTTGCTTTTCTAGAGAACCCAGCCTAAGAGAGTCCACAGAAAATCCTATACATCTATGGTCAATTGATTTTTGACAGTGATGTCAATTCCATTCAATGGGAGAAGAAATTGTTGTTAGCTTCCACTGGGTTAGCTGCAGACTCATGGTAACCCCATGCACAATGGAACAAAACACTCTCCAGTCCTGTGCCATCCACAAAATAGATTGCTGATTGGACTGTTGTGATCCATAGGATTTTCACTGGCTAATTTTTGGGAGCAGATCACCAGGCTTTTCTTCCTAGTCTGTAATCTAGTAATCTAGTCTTAATCTGGAAGCTCTGATGAATGTTTAGCATCATAGCAACAGGCAAGTCTCCACTGACGGACAGTTGGTGGCTATACATGATGTGCATTGGCTGGGTATCAAACCTGGGTCTCCCGCATGGAAGGTGAGAATTCTACCACTGATCCACTAACTACCTCAAAAAAGATATACTTATGATCAATAAATAAACAGATGCTCAATGTCATTAGTCGTTGGGGAAATGCAAATCAAAAACACAGTGAGATACCATTAACGTTCATTATCATGGTTACTACCAGAAAACAAAAATAACAAGTGTTGGTTAGGATGCGAAGAAATTGGAACCCTAGTGGATTGTTGGTAGGAATATAAATTGGTGCACCCTCTGTGGAAAACTGTTTGGCAATTCCTAAAGAAGTTAAATACAGAATTACCATATAACCCAGCAATTCCACTTCTAGGTAAAACCCAAAATAATTGAAATCAGGGGCTCAAATAGATACTTGTACATCAATGTTCATTGCAGCATTATTCACAAATAGTGAAAAGGTAGAAACTGTACAAGCGTCCACCAACAAATGAATGGATAAATAAAATGTGATATATCCGTATAATGGAATAGTGTGTAGTTATAAAGACAAATGAATTTCTGGTATATGTCTCAATGTGGATGAACCTTGAAAACAGTCTGCTGAGTGAAATAAGTCAGATCCAAAATGGCAAATATTGTATGATGCCACTTATATTAAAAACCCAGAATTTCAAAATGCATAGAGATAAGGGTTTTTTAGCTAAATATCAGGGGCTACAGTGGAGGAGGGCAAATGAGGGAGTTATTGCTTAAGGGATAATGAGTTTCTGTTTCGGGTGGTGAAATACATTTGGGAATGGGTAGGGGTGATGTTTGCACAACATGCTGAACATAATTAACATCACTTAAAAATGGATGTCCACTTAAAAATGGTTGAAATGGCAAATATTTTGTTATATATATATATATATA
>NW_004444242.1:1038590-1092387 GCF_000243295.1 Trichechus manatus latirostris
TATGAGTTGGAATCGACTTCACCGCAATGGGTTTGGTTTGGTTTTTGGTTTTTGGTATGGAGTTTACATAGATTAAAAATGTTTGATAGTTCATGTTTTAAGGACTGTCAGAGAGGAAGGATAACCATGAAGGCACCCAAAGAAAGTATCAGACTGAATACCAGCTAACCATGGCTGGCCTGTGCGTGTTCCCCATGGACTTATTCATTTAAAGGGACAGACAGAGGAAACACTGATCAAAGGCTACATCGTTTTCCCATATGGCAAATTCTCTTAAGAGAATAATTCTCAATCACTTTAAAAGGTTACCCAGGAACTAATAAGAATAAGATACTTGATCAGATATTTTACCGTTTAACCCAAAAAAAACTGAAGGCTTCTTGACATGGATTTACTGCTGCTAGCATTTCTTATAGTTCACAACATGACACAAATTTACTTTTCTAATGCAACTTGAATAAATATATGTCTAGTGGGAAATATTTTATCTGATGGCCATCTCAATGAAAAATTTTATTTCTGAGGTGGGAGGAACTTAAAGTGGTCAAAGAAATATAGACATAATAAAATATTTTCTAAGGAATTGCTGAAGATAACAGTAGCTGCTGAGAGAAAATCCAGGACAAAATAAATTATGCTTATAAATAGAGAACGTGAGGAGAGTCTTAATAGATTTGTTTATTTGGAAACTGTAAATGCCAAGGGATTTTTTGGCACTTCTATATTTTTGTTTGTGAGACAGAAATATTAACAATAATGGGGAGAATCAGAGGGGCAAGTAATACCTTCAGAAAGGGACCTAGGCACTGTATAAAGACATATAATCTTCAAGGTAAAAATTTAAGGAGTGTGCACTCTCAAATTAAAAAAGGATGAATTTGACCTCAGGGTTTGATTGGCTTCTAATTGACAGGATGAAGGGAAAGGAATTCCACAGCAGAGACTGGATAAAAAGTCCCAGCCAGCCTAGTGCCTAATCCTTAATGCAGATGAATGGGAAATTGACTTCCCAGATTCACATCACTTACTGGGGTGTAATTAATTTGTGACTTTGCCCAACCCACCAGGATAGGTTCAGGCCCAGGTTCTCCAAAGTCAAATTTCTCATCAAAGAAATTTTGACGTCACAAAAGCAATGCTCTTAGAATGAAGAAGGAATTTGGCAAAGACTCAGGGGATAAAGCAAAGCAATAAAGGAAATAACAAATATCCCTCTGAGTAACTGAGCTGCCATACACTGCTCTATCCATGTGATCTGACTTGTCACAGGAGCACCAAGGTACTCAACCTGAGACAGCTATTTCAATAGACTGTGACACTGACAGGGATGGAAATGAAGGGAATAGAAATTAATACATATTACGTTTTAATAGAAATTTTGACTATCAAGACAAATTTAAAATTTGTAGTTTCATTTTATTTTATAATAGTCTGTTTGGACAGAAGGTAGTAAATGCCAAATAAATTATCCTACCTTGTGAAAGGAAAATTAACTTAATGAAGGTCAGAAATTAATTATCTGAAATCTGAGACTAATGAAACATCCATGGATAATACTACCTCTTAGATCTTATTGGAATGGTTCCCATAAGCAGAGCTAAGATGACTGAGATGTATCAATTTAAACAAATAATTTATTAAGGGCCTCTTGTATGAGAGGGACTGTGCTGAACTATGGATGTGTAGGAATGAATAAGATGTCCAAAGAAAGTTAAAGATAGCTGCCTTCAAGTTGATTTCAACTCATTGTGACCCTATATAAAACAGAAGGAAACACTGTTAGGTCCTGTGTCATCCTCAGGGTCACCAGCATGTTCAAGTCTATCCTTGCAGCTATTATGTCAGTCCATCTAACTGAGGGTCTCTCTTGCTCTCACTGGCCCTCTACTTCACCAAACATGATGTCCTCCTCCATCAATCGATCCTTCCTGATGACATGTCCAAAGCAAGCAAGTTGTCAATGTTCTGTTGTGATCCATAACATTTTCATTGGATAAGATTTTCAATAGGGAGAGAGTAATGTAAACAAACAGATTAGAATGCAACATGGATATTAGTGATAACTAAGGTACAAGTTATAGAGGTAAAAGAGAAGGGAGTAATATTTAATCTATTAAAGTGAAGGACGAGTCAAACAACATTTTCTGCAGATAAAATTGATTTAACATGGTCTTTAATGTTTTGGAATGTTTATAAGAATGGATAATTTTATCTTTGATCACTATTTGAGGTTTAGTGAAAGTTACAATTCAATAAAGAAGCAGTGAACCATCTCCCCCTTATGTCAGATACTAGAGATACATGACCTGGCTTATGCCCTTCACGGTATTTACAGGATGGAAGATGACATGGACGTATAGAATCAAGGTTTTAATACAGCATGGCAGTGTTCTGATAAAGGGAGACATACAGTTCTCAGGGACCTCAGCAACTCTAGTCTATAATCACTTTGACACATGGTTTGTGAAAAATGAGGGTCAGAGAATATTCCAGAAAGATATGATATTTGAGTTGAGCACTTATTACTGAATAGGACTTAGGAAAAGAAGGTAGGGTGTTTGGTGGAAAGGGAAAAAAAGAGGGTATGGTGGTTTTAAAGGAAGCATTCCAGACAGAAGAAATGGCATGATAATAGACACCTGACTTGCCATGGGGTATATTAAGAAATAGCAGTTCTTTGTATAGAAAGGGCTGGAGGGATTAAAGGCTTTGTAGATTATTGGCAGTTGAAAGACCTGGTTACCTTAGTATTTCAAATAAATCTCACACACTGTTTTATGGAATTTGTTTCAAAAGGAACATTAGTTAAGGCAGGTGTGTAAGTGGAAGGCTATTTAGGGATCCAGGTGAGAGCTAATGAAAGCTTGAGTAGTAACAGGGATTGAGATTAAAAAAAAAAAAAAAAAGGTGCAAAAAATATTTTGTTGCTAAATTGGTAGGACCTCTTCATTGTTGTGGGACAATGATAGTTTATGGCCTAGCTGACTTGGTGGATTCACGTGAAAATATTTCGTCAGGACAATAGCATCACACCCTTGCTTCTTTTGTTTTTTTTAAATAAATTTCGACCTATCGTAATTCTAAAGGTGCTGTAGTCCTCACATTCTATGAAGACAAAAATTCCATGTATGTGTATATAGTTGATTTTAAACTGTACCTATTTCTATCTATCTGTAAGGTCGCTATGAGTAGGAATTGACTCGATGGCAACAGGTTCGGGTTTTTTTTCTATCTATCTATCTCTCTATCTATCTATCTGTCATCTATAATCTTTGACTTAAAGCATTGCTTTATTTTTCCTTAAGCAAAAACACAATTCTGACAGGCATCATTATCAGTTTTGAGAGCTGAGGCTCGTCATTCTTTGATAATATGATTTAGTTAGAGTTTCACATATTTTGGTAGCTGTCCTATTAGCTATTTGAATATCTCTCTCACACACTCTCTCTTCCTTTTTGACATTTTCCAGAAGATCATGAAGAAGACAGAGACCATTTAGAAGGGTAGGGAGGAATCTTGCTCATTATTGTTCTCTTTAATAATATTTCCCTACATGTCATTGATATTTGTTTTAAAGGGTGTGTCAGTTTGAATCTCCTGGGAAGCAGATGGTGAGCCAGTTAAGAATACAAAGGGTTTATTGGTTAAAGAGGAAGTGGAAAGAAGCATGATTTGGCAGAATAAGCTTTCAAAATGTGATGGAACTCTGGTATCTGTTGTTGTCTGGGGGCTGCCCAGGAAGAGTGGCCTCAGACTGATGCTTACAGCTAAACAGCAGGTATTTATTTAGGGAGATCCAAACAAAGGACATCCATGGTTGCTCTTGTGCACCTTCATACTGTGTGGAGCCATCTTTTTCATACACGTTTGTGTAGCAGCTCCACTGTGGTCCCAGTAGGCCTTTGTTTCTGAGTTACGCTTTAAAAAGAGGTTAGCGAGATGAAGGACATCCCTATCACAGAAGTTGACTCAGTGCCTTCTCTATAATCCATTCTAAATTCCCCTTGTCTTCAGATATTGCCTCTTCTAGTCTAAGTGGATTGTCTAGTGGTATAACCCATACCCTCATTTTGGGGGAGTTGAGTCCCTGGTAACCATTTACTTCTCAGACTGGGACTGCAACACTAGTTTCTTTCACAATTGGGCAATGAAATACCAAGAGGCACTCAAGTGGATGACCTGAATTCCACAAATACTCCTTCCTGGCCTCATCGTGTAACAGCAGCCCTACCTCCTCCTGCTCATCAGGTCAATTACCTTGCCACTCTTCTTCTTGTAAGCTGGTCCCTGAACACACAGAGTTCAAAGTTCCCAGTTGGCCACCATTGTTTATAGTTTTTTGGAATGCTAGTTGTGTCCCCTGACATGAGTGCATTTCCTCTGAGGAGCAGGACCTCTAACTCTGCAGAACACAGAATTGTGGAGATGTGATGCAAAAATTCCCCAGTGTGTCATTGGGAGTGATGGTAAATGATGCTTTCAGCCCCTTGATTCCTAGATATATGTTTTCTTTCCATTAGAACAGAGGCCCATATAGAAATATCTGCTTCGGTGAGTATACTGAATCCTATAAGATGGTACCACATCTTCACAGAGTATCACCTCTGAGCTCTCTCCTCAGCTGTGGCTTCAGCAGCCATCCAAACGCTCTATTAGACAGCTTTTGAATGATGTGGTGGACCTCACATTCACAAATCTCCATCACTGTAAAATTTGTCCCCGGGTCTGATGCTATTTTATGTGGAATTCAATTCTTGTGGATCAGAAGTTTTGTAAGCTCCAGATAATGGTAACAACTGAGGTTTTTTAGGTAAGAAAGGCAAACCTGTACTAGGAAAAATAAATATTCCTGTGAAAATAAATCACTCCCCTTTCTAGGAGTGAAGAGGCCCAAAGGGGTAAATATACCACCAAGAAGTGGTCATTTGATCTCCCCAAGGATTAGTGCCATATCAAAGGCTCTCTATTGAACTCTGTTGCTGGAAGGTTCCATGTTCAAAGGTGGTGGTACCTGGAAGAGCCTTGATGAGTTGAAGTCTGTACTGGGCCATGCAGAGACTATGCTTCTACTACTGTGGCCACTCAGTTCACTCAGTTCGTGTGCCCAGCGTACCATTTCTGTGTGGTGGATGATAAAAGTCAATGGTCAGATCGTTTTGCCTCTCTTTCTTCTTCGAGAGCCTGGCTAGAGGTTAGTCTTTTCAAAGAACTACTTTTTTGTGTTGTTGATTTTTTCTATGGTTTTCAGTTCTGTTTACTTTTGCTCATTTTTAAAATTTTCTTTTTTATATTTGCTTTAGGCTTAATTTTCTCTTCTTTTTCCACTTTCCTAAGGTGAAAGTCCACCACCCACCTGTCAGTTTGTCATATTGTGGTGGCTTATGTGTTACTATGATGATAAATGGTGAATAAATTGAAGTCGTTAAGGATTTCATTCCACTTGGATCAACAATCAATGCTCATGGAAGCAGCAGTTAAGAAATCAAGACATATTGCATTGGGCAAATCTGCTATAAAAGACCCTTGTAAAATGTTAAAAGGCGAAGATATCATTTTGATACCTCAGGTTCTCTTGACTAAAGCCATGCTCTTTTTAATTACCTCATATGCATGCAAAACTGGACCAAAAAAAAAAGAAGATGGAAGGAGAATTGACATATTCAAATTGTGGTGTCAGCAAAGAATGTTGAATAAACTGTGGGCTTTGAGAAAAACAAACAAACCTTTCTTGGAAGAAGTACAGCCAGAATGCTCCTTAGAAGTGAGGATGGTGAGACTTCACCTTGCTTACTTTTGAAATGTCATCAGAAAACACCAATCACTAGAAAAAGGCATCATGTTTGGTAAAGTAGAGGGTCAGCAAAATGAGGGAAACCCTTCATGAGATGGATGGACGTGATGGCTGCAACATATCAATGATTGAGAGGATGGCGCAGGAACAGGAAATATTTCATTCTGTTATACCTGAGTTGGGGCCTACTGGAAGGCAACTAACAACAATTACCAGGTGAAAGTTTAGGTTATTGATTTTGGATCTTCTTTCCTAATATATGTATTTTAATGCTATAGATATCCCTCTATGCACTGTTTTAGATGGAAACCATAGATTTTAATAAGTTGTATTTTAATTTTCATTTGGTTCAAAATATTTTAAGTTTCTTTTGAGACTCTTCTTGCCCCATGGGCTATTTAGAGACATGTTGTATATTATTTTGTAATGCCCTTCTTTATCCCTGATAATCTTCCAGGTTTTGACATCTGTTTTTTATAACATTAATGTAACTACTCCAGCTTTCTTTTTATTAGTGTTAACATGGCATATGTTTCTCTGTCTCTTTACCTTTAACCTTGATATGTTTATGTTTAAGTGGTGGGTTTCTTGTGGAAAACATATATATATATACATATACATATATACTTTAATCCACTCTGACAATTTCTGTCTTTTAATTGATAATTTTGGACTATTGGCATTTAAAGTGATTATTGATATAGTAAGATTGATATTTACCATCTTTGAAACTGTTTTCTATTTGTTGTATTTTCTTTTCCTGAAATTGGTGATAATTATACTCTAGGCCTAAAATCTCAGTACGCCAATTTCTCTTGGATAACAGGCCACACTGCCTTTTCTTCCCTGTCTTCCCCCTGCTCCCCCTTATCATATACTTTCATACTGATGCCTTCTGATTCGTCTCTCAGACTTACTTGGGAGCTATGATGTTTGAGTGTTTGGATTAGTCAATATTAGTGACGCCTATCTGTCTTAGTTATCTAGTGCTGCTATAACAGAAATGCCGCAAGTGGCTGGCTTTAACAAACAGAAGTTTATTCTCTCACAATTGAGGAGGCTAGAATTCTGAATTCAGGGCACCAGCTCCAAGGGAATGCTTTCTCTCTCTGTTGGCTCTTATCATTAATCTTCCCCTGGTCTAGGTGCTTCTCTGTGCATGGACCCTGGGTCCAAAGGACATGCTCTGCTTCTTTCTTGCTGGTATGAGGTCCCTGTCCTCTATGCTTGATTCTCTTTTATATCTCAAAAGAGATTGACTCAAAATACAACCTAATCCTGTAGATTGAGTCCTGCCTCATTAACATAACTGCCTCTAATCCTGCCTAATTAACATCATAGAGTTTAGGATTTACAACACATAGGATAATCACATCAGGCCACAAAATGGTAGATAACCACACAATACTGGAAATCATGGCCTAGCCAAGTTGATACACATTCTACGGGGACAGAATTAAATCTGTAACACTATCTGAGTGCTTGTCAACTAGCAAGATTTAAATAAGTATTTGTTGAATGAGAGATGAATATATGAAGAAATAAATGCTGGGTGATAGAGAGAGGAGAGTGACAAAATAGAAAGTGGAGATAAGAACTGGTATCAATAACAATAACAATTAAAATAATATTGGTTTTTGTAAACATTATATATTATACACTACACTAAGTGGCTTACATGCATTATCATTAATCATCACAAAACCTTCATAAAATATGTAGTTAAGGAATGTGTGTTTTGCAAAGGTTAAGCAAATTATCCAAGAGCTTACAGTTTGTAACTATCAGTGCTAGGACCTCACTCCAAAGTTTTTAACACTTCCAAAGGTAAAACTGTATTTCCAACAAAGATATACCTCCCAGATGCTAAAACTTTGCTTATGAGTCCCTGATTAACCAAACGTCCTTTATTAAGCCTACCATTTAGCTTCTCAGCCTAAATGCACAGACTTCATGTAAAGAAGCTGCTGTTAGCAAAGAATGCAATTCATTTACTAATGCAGCAATCTGGTATCAAGACAATTCTTACCTCCAAATTATTGGTATTTTTCTTGAGATCTTCCTTTTCTTCATTTGTCACTAGAAACTTGCTTCACCCTCGAGGAGTGACATAATGCCCCCAATATATATTACTGTACATGAAATTCATACTTTTGATGTTATATGAAAAATAAATAAATACTGTTCCAGGCAGAAAATATTTACTCAGATGGCCAAGCAAGTAAAATATTTATTTCTACAAGGGGAAGAACAGCAGGCAAGAAAAAGACATACAGCAGCAATAAAAAGTACTTCCCATGAAAGACTCATTCACATCAGCATAAATGTTGCCAGAAACAGAATAAATTTTGTATAGAAATAAGCAGAGGGAGAAATGTGTTAATATATTTACCTGAGAATAGTGAATTACAGCAATGTGTTGTCCATCAGCAGATTTTCACTTTCGATGGGAAAATATCTGGATATATAGCAGTGACGGAGAGAAGAGGGAAATAGTACTAGAGAGAGTTCTAAGTTTTTAGTCTTATCTAGGAGAAGAACAAAAATAAAGAATTATGCTCAATGCAAAAGTCTTGGAGCTAGAAAATTTTCTAACTTATTTATTGCTACGTTTTGGGCTTTTTTCACTTCTTGGAGCCTCAAGTCTTGTCATCTGTAAAATGGGGAAAGTAATACTTTCTAGATGGTAGTGATGATTACACAAGGTAACGTGAGAAATTGCCTAGCATAGAACCTGGCATATAATGAGCGCTCGACCATGTCAGTGTTTTTCCTTCTCAATATCAAGAGAACGATTATCAAAGGAAAAACTCAATGTCATTCACAGTGGAATAGCTAATATCATCCATCTTCCATTGAACTGCATAGTCTTCTTCAGTGATTATTGTGTGTCCTGTAATATTGAAGAGGAGTCCCTGTGTGGTGCAGTTAATGTGCGTGGCTGCTAAACAAAATGCTGTCAGTTCAAGTCCACTCAGAGGCTCCACAGAAGAAAGGTCTGGCAACCCACTTATGAGAAAGCAGCCTTTGAAAACCCTATAGAGCACAGTTCTACTCTGACCCACAACAGGTGGCCACAAGTCTAAGTGGACAGGGGAACTTTTTTTTTTAATATTGTGGAGGTAGCCCCTTAGATGGTACCTAATAATGCCCATCCCTTGTTGTTCATGTCCTTGCTTAATCTCTTTCCCTTGAGTTTGGGCTGTTCCTAGTGATTCTATTCTAGGCACATAATGAATAGAATACAGCAAAAACGATGAAATGTCACTTCCAAGATTAGGTTATTAAAGACTGTGATTTCCGTTTTGCTTGTTCTTTCTCATTCTCTAGATGGCTTGCTGTGAGGGAAGCCAGCTCCCATATTGCGATCTGCAGTATGGAGAGGTCAATCATAGCAATGGATTGAATGAGTCTGCCAGACAACAGCCAAGGAGGAATTGAGGCCTTCAATCTGATAGCCTCTAAAGAACAAGTAAGTGTTCTGCTGACCAAAAGATTGATGGTTTGAACTCACCCGGAGACTCTGGGGGAGAAAGCCCTGGCACTCTGCTCCTGTAAAGATTCCCCAAACCAACAGTCATTAAGTCGATTCTGAATCATAGCGATCCTGTAAGACAGAATAGAACTTCCCCATAGGGTTTCCAAGGCTGTAATCTTTACAGAGGCAGACTGCAGCATCTTTCTCCCACAGAGGGGCTGGTGGGTTTGAAACACCAAACTTTGGGTTAACAGACAAGCTCTTAACCACTGTACAACCAGGGCTCCTTCCTGTACAGATTACAGCCTAGAAAACCCTATGCAACAGTTTTACCCTGTCACTCAACAGCACCCAACAACAACAAGAATCAGGTGAGCAAGAGAAGGAGCGCCTCCTTCTCACAGTGGAGTTTTGGAATAATTGAAGCCCCAACCAACACGTTGACCACAGCTTTGTGAGAAACCCTGAGCCAAAACTGTTCAGTTAAGTCCTGCCCAGATATCATATACAGGTATTCTTTGAGATAATTAATGGGTGTTGTTTAAGCCACCAAATTTTGGGGTAATTTTTTATTCAGCAATAGATTAACTAATACAACTTCCTTAGGCATCATGGTTCTACAAAGGGAATTGGAAGTACTAATAAACTAATAAATCTCTTTGAATGTTTAGCATGACTGTAAAATATTCTCTAAGGTATGCTTCTAGGCACGTATGTTCTTGATCCCCAGGGAGCTGAAATACATCAGGCTATGAGATCTACAGAGCATCAGCACTCCTGTTGGAAGCAACGTTGATGTATTAACAGTAGATAGTGTGGATCTCTGAACTTCTTTTTCACCTGGGGCCTTACAAATGATATTGATTTTGTTTTTGTTTCTATTTTGTTTTAACTTGTTAATGAAAATATCATCAAAGCTGATGCTACACCTCATATAAAGTCAAAGAATCACAAAAGCTTTTGACAAAAATAATAAATTCCCATTCAAGCCACAAAGGCAGATTATTTTGATTTTATTTGTGCGTGTGTACACCCACAGAGTGTGCATGTGTGTGTCTGCGTAATTCTGGTGTCAACCACTATAACTCTAGATAACATGCTTATGCCTCTTTCTTGATAATTAGCATTAGAAAATACCTACTGACTTCTGGATTTAAATGATAAATACTACATAAGATTACTAGGTAATATACTAACCCTAGTATTAATGTTTTTAGTTTGTTAATTGATAATCTTTGTAATTAAAAAAAATTTATATTAACTCATTATTAACTGGAATAGGACCAAAGTTATTTCTTATAAATCATAAGAGTAGTCTAAGAAAGTTCACAGAGAATGAAAAAAGTTTCACAGGCAAGAGAAATATTGCCCCAGTAGATACATATTTTGTTTTGGGGCATAATGGAATAGCTCTGCTCAAGAAATAGTTTCACACCATTCATTTAATTATTTCCTTGCTTTTCTTTATAATTTTTCCAATTATGTCTCCGTCTCTAAACAATATAATTTAGCTTTATCTTTTTTACTCTATGTAAATGCCACATGCATTGCTTTGTATCTTGCTTCTTTATTATATTTGTAAGATCCATTCATGTTTTTGCAACCAGTTTTAGTTCATTCACCTTCTTTGCTCTGTAATATTTCATTGCTTACACCAAAATTTATGTACCTATTCTCCTCTTAAAGGATGTGCGGATGTATTGTTTCCAGTTGTGGATACAATGTTGTTACTGATATTTATGTTTATATCCAAATTTTGCATATGGTGTCCACGCTCATGAGTTTCTTTAGGATACCTGGGAATTGAATTGTTGGGTTATAGAATGTGTGATTGCTCAGGTAGACCACATCCTCTTATTCTCCAAACCAAACTATATCCTGGTGTTTTTCAGCCTCCAGTTCTGCACTTACTAATCTGGTCACTGGTCATTGCAAATAAGAAACACAGCCAATGCACTCCGAGGAAATGGCTCATCCTCAGTGAGTGTATTTTTGCTGACACTTGCTGATAACTTCTACTGCCCTCCTGACACTCTCTATATGCCCTTCTATTCTTTCCCTTCTTCCAACCCACCCAGCTTGGTTTCTTGATGTCAGTATGGCTAGTCCTTGCTCTAGATCCAGTTGCTTTATGCATATGGTATAGATGTTGTATTTCCATATGAGCCCCAATTTCAGAATTTTAATGGTGGTTCTAAAACCTGTAAATATTGGGTCTCCTTAGACTTTCCTGGTCCTCTTCCCATGTGGTTTCTGCCCAATCTCAACTTTTACAGGACTTTTAACTCTGAAATTCTCCATTGAAAGTACGACAAGTGGTGGCACAATGGTAAAGAGCCTGGCTGCTAACCAAAAGGTCAGCTGTTAGAATCCACCAGCTGCTCCGTGGAAACACTATGGGGCAGTTCTACTCTATCCTATAGGGTCGCTATGAGTTGGATTCGACCCATTGACAACAGGTTTGTTTTTTTGGTTTGTTTTTATTTTTTAGTTCTATCGATCTGCCTATCTGTCTATCTATCTGTCTATCTCTCTCTCTATCTGACATCTACCTATCATCTATCAGCTATTTAGCATCTATTACTTATACATCTATCTATTCTCCTGGCTATTTTGTTAGATTTTCAGGAGGTGAAAGAAGAATATAACAAATACACTGTCATCAGGTTTATAACACTGATGAGGTTATAATAACAAAAACAACAAACCCCTTTTTTATTTATTTCTTCCTGTGATTTTGGTATTCCTATAAGTCATTTAGGTAATACAATGTTTCACAAGTAATTTTTTTTTAATTACACTGTGGATTCTCACATATGGCTTTATTTTGCTTCACCAAGTATTTTCAATTTTAGCAATATTCAGTGTAACTTCACATCCTACTTCAGTCCCTTTTTACATTCTTCTTCTACTTACTTCTTTTTACCTTTACTAACAATGTTCTACCCGTCTCTTACTTTCTTTGTTATGCCCTTCACTTGCTTCCTATTGTTTTCTTCCTGCAGTTTTAATATCTTTCCCTAGAGGAGGAATGAGTGATGGGATGCCTGATTCCCTGCAGTAAATAGGATATTTATATCTGACCTATTTGTTCCTCTTTTGCAGTTTATGTGCTGTAAGCCAGGTGATGTCAATCATCAAGGACCATGCTCATGTCTAGTACTGGTTCATTCTGGCTTCATTTTTTAACTAATAACAATATTCAGCATAATATTAGTGTATTCAATTGTATTTAATAAATATATAAAAGGCAAGTATTGAACTTGTGACTTTTTAAAAAATACTCCTGCTATCCTAGGTTGAGCGCTGACTAAGGCAACTTTACCCTCTTACATAGTAATTTTAGAAGAGGCCAGTTGCATCCCTCATGGATGTCCCCTCTTCAGAAGACACAGGACTAAAACAACTTTTAGTCACCAGAATTTAATCACAAATCCAGAGTCCTAAGAGATCGCTGCCCTGTTGTTGTTTGTTTTGTTTTTCCTAACTGTATTAAGTCCCAGTTCCTCAGAGACATCATCTGTGCTTTAACAGATTTTTTAAATTCTTTCTCACTCTTCATATCCACCTCGTTAGCTTACAAAGCCCTCAATATTTTTCCCTTCCATAAGTATCCTACCATTGCTCTCTCAAGTACCTCACTGGGCCAACTTGTGTGAGCTTGCACAGGAATGGAATGCACCTTTCTCTCTTTATTGTATTTTAATTTCTGTTTATCATTCAATTTTGACATGTCTACTAAGGAAAAATTGACATTTACCAAATCCATAGATGTTTTCTTAGCTTAAAAGCACCATATTCTCTCACTTCTATGAAAACTTGTCACCTCTCTCTTCCTAAACTGTGCAACACCACATGCTTATTCCCGGGACTGAACACCTCATGCACTTATATTCAGTATCATGATGTCAGATGCTTGCTTGTAGTCCCAGAATAGTTCAGGAAACATTTCATGAGTACTTTGTAGATGTTGAACACTTAGTTAAGATATAAATATGCCTAAAGTACAGTTTCCTAATGGAGTTCTTATTTAGGGGTAGAGACAGCCACCTTACATTATCTGGAACTCTTGGTTACAACTAACTAAAACCCATCTAAAACTGACTTAGGCTAAAATGGAAACTTGATGACTCACTTAATTGAAAATCTCAGAGTCTTAAATGAAAACATCAGGAATCTCTTTATCGAAAAGAATATCTGGATATCTAAGCATAGTAACCAGTATTTATAATTATCTTCCCTGTTGATTAAGTCCCAATCCTCAGACAAGTTCTCAGACCAACCTTTGGTCATCCATGAACTACAGAATGATCTCTAAGACCCCTCCCCATTCTTACACTCCTGAGTCTATCTAGGTTGACCATTTTATCTTTGCAATTGGTTTGAAAATGCCTTAATATTAGAAATTATATCTTACATATTTATATCCTAAACAATCCTCAATACTGGGCACAAAACCGGAGTTCAGTATATGTTTGATGTAAATGCTAATAGTTCAATAGCTCACAGTTAGGAAAATTAAATAAATACATCTATATAATGCAGAAATATCAATACAGAAAGTAGTGCCTATTGATGTATCAGTGTGGGTCATTTTGTGGGTTGGTGGGAAACGTACTTCTTGAGGAGCATTTGGCTGTAATATTCAGAATTTTACTAATGAGGAATTTACCATCTAAGAGAAAATAACCTGTCTGTAAATGATTGGGATGCTCCTCATTTTTCATCTACCTGCCAGTTAGTTTCACATTTCTTCCCATTTAAGTGAATTTATTTCAGTCATCCAAATAGTCTTGAATAGATGTGAGCCCTAAGCTTATAACTGCATATAACTTCCATATAACTTCCAAAATGTGTCAGCCTGGCCCTAGGAGATATTTGCTCCCCTCTCCTGCATTTTCCAGTACACTTTCTAAGTTCTTGGCTGAACACTCTTGATTTATGAGAAGGAAGACTGACCTGGGGATTTCTTTTGTTTTGCAACTCCATAGACTTAAGTAACATTCCAAGAACCTGTTTAATTATCATTCGGGTATTTCAAAATTCTGTTTTACTATTGTTATAAGTATGCAACAGAATAGGGACTAAACCAGGATGTGTTGAGGTCTTACCGTGCACTGAGCCTTTTTCGTAAATGACCTCATTTAATCCTCCCAATTATCCCAAAGGTAGATATTATTTTTCCATTTTTCAATGAGAAAACTGAGATTGAATATCCTTAGCTAAGACTTAGATAAAATTCAACAGCTTGTGATCCAAATCAAAACTTTTCACAAGCTGTTATTTTTATAAATTGTACTTTTGTTTACTTTAATAGTAAAATAAGTTTGATGTAGACAATAACAGTGGATGAAGTCACAATCAACCATTATCCTATATTCCTACATAACTATTATTAATATTTTAGAGTATATGCTCTATGTATATGGCTTTGCATAATTAATGCTATATTGTATGTATGATTTTTGTCATTCTTGTTATATTTAACATTGTATCACCAGCATTATTCTATGCAAAATGACCTCATTGATGTGCATGTTATGACATCAATTTATATGTCTGTCCTAACTCCATGTCAGGACCTGACATCTGGTTCAAGGTTGAAATTTAACTTGTTCTCTAGCTTCCTAACATGGAGCTGAGGAGATGGACCCAAAATATTTCCTCTTCAGGTAAATTCTCATGCATATTGATGGATCTATTGTCAAACCAGGGTCCCTGGGTGGTGCAATTGTTTAATGCTGTCAGCTGTTAACCAAAATGTTGGAAGTTCGAATCCATCCAGAGACTCCTTGGAAGAAAAGACTGGCTATCTACTTTTGAAAAATCAGCCATTGAAAATGCAATGGAGCACAGTTCTACTCTGACACACTTGGTGTTGCCATGAGTTGGAACTGACTTAATGGCAACTGATTTCTATTGTCAAAACAATGCACCCACCTGAGTGGGCTATACAGAGAGTAGGATTCTGAGTCTGAGGCCATAGACTAGAAGCCAGAGAAAACAATAGATATTCATAGCAATGGATGGGAAGAAGAGTCAAGAAAATTTCATAACAGATGTATTAACCAAATATATAACAGTATATGATTTAAGTAAAATTTGAATACAAAAATTGAATATCTTAGACTTTCGTTTAGAAGACAATGATGATTTTAGCAGTATATAAGTAATATATGTTTATTACACAAAAATAAGAGTACGAGATCTCTGAATTCATTTGGAGTTGGAAGTGATTAAAGTATTTTGTTACCTTCTGTGCAAATTTCAGAAAATCCTGTTGTATATTTTTCATTTGCTTTTAAAAAATGTTCATGTTCTTTGATACTTACTTTGTCATTTTAGATTCTTTGTGGAATTGAAAAATTTTAAATAATGTTATAAACAAAACAAGAAATGATAACAAATGCTTAGTAAATACTTTCTATCTGTTTACTGACCTCTCTGGATTCATGCCACCACTTGTCTGTCAGTTTATTGTACTGTGGTGGCTGCAGTTTTAATATCTTTCCCTAGAGAAGGAATGGGTGATGGGATGCCTGATATCCTGCAGTAAATAGAATATTTATATCTAATCTATTTGTTCCTATTTTGTAACTTATGCACTATGAGCCAGGTGATGTCAATCATCAAGGACCATGCTTCTGTCTAGTGATGGTTCACTCTGGCCAGCTATGAAGCTGGAAACTATGCCTCTGGTATTTCAAATACCATTAGGGTCACCCATGGTGGACAGGTTTCAGTTGAACTTCTAGACAAAGACAGACTAGGAAGAAAGACCTGGAGATCTACTTCTGAAAAAAATCAGCCAGTGAAAACCTTATGGATAGCAGCAAAACATTGTCTGATATAGTACCAGAAGATGAGCCTCTCAGATTGGAAGGCACTCAAAATATGACTGGGGAAGAGCTGCCTCCTCAAAATAGAGTCAACCTTAATGATGTGGATTGATTAAAGCTTTAGGGACATTCATTTGCTGAATGGTATGACTCAAATGAGAAGAAACATCTGCAAACATCCATTAGTAATCAGAACATAAATGTACGAAGTATCAATCAAGGAAAATTGGAAGTTGTCAAAAATGAAATGAAACCCTTGAAGATCAATATGCTAGGCATTAGTGAGCTGAAATGGACTGATATTGGCCATTTTGAATCAGAAAATCACATGGTCTGCTATGCCGGGAATGACAAATTAAAGAGGAACGGCATTGCTGTCATTGTTAAAAAGACTATCTCAAGATCTATCCTGAAGTACAAGGCAGCCAGTGACAGGACAATATCCATATGCTTACAAGGCAGACCAGTTAATACAAATATTATTCAAATTTACACAATAACCTTTATTGCCAAAGATGAAGAAATTGAGGTTTATACCAACTTCTGCAATCAGAAATTGATTTAACATGAAATCAAGATGCATTGATAACTACTGGTGATTGGAATTCAAAAGTTAGAAACAAAGAGGAAGGATCGGTAGTTGGAAAATATGGCCTTGGTCATGGAAATAAAGCTGTGGATCACATGGTGCAATTTTGTAAGACCTTATTCATTGCAAATACCTTTTTTTAACAACATAAATGGTGACTATATACGTGGACCTCGCCAGATGGAATAGACAAGAATAAAATCGACTACATCTGGAGAGATGATGGAGAGGCTCAATATCATCAGTTAGAACAAGGCCAGGGGCTGACTGTGGAACAGACCATCAATTGCTCATATGTAAGTTCAAGTTGAAGACAATTAGAACAAGTCCAAGAGAGCCAAAGTATGATCTTCAGTATCTTCCACTTGAATTTAGAGACCATCTCAAGAATAGATCTGACACATTGAATGATAATGACTGAAGACCAGATGAGTTGTGGAATGACATCAAGGACATCATACATGAAGAAAGAAAAAGGTCATTAAAAAGACAGGAAAGAAAACACCAAAATGGATGTTAGAAGAGACTCTGAAACTTGCTGTTGAACATAAAACAGCTAAAGAAAATGGAAGAAATGATGAAATAAAAGAGTTAAACAGAAGATTTCAAAGGGCAGCTTGAGAAGGCAAAGTAAAGTATTATAATGAAATGTGCAAGACCTAGAATTAGAAAACCAAAAGGGAAGAACATGCTCAGCATTTCTCAAGCTGAAAGAACTGAAGAAAAATTTCAAGTCTTGAGTTGCAATATTGAAGGATTCTATGGGCAAAATATTGAAGGATGCTGGAAGCATAAAAATAAGTTGGAAGGAAAACACAGAGACACTACCAAGAAGAACTGGCCACCATTCAACCATTTCAGGAGGTAGCACATGATTAAGAACTGATGATACTGAAGGAAGAAGTCCAAGCTGCACTGAAGACATTGGTGAAAAACATGGCTCCAGGAACTGAACTTGATGTTTCAAGACACGGTTGCAACACTGGAAGTGCTCTCTAATCCATGCCAAGAAATTTGGAAGACAGTTACCTAACCAACTGACTGGAAGTGATCCATATTTGTGACCATTTTAAGGAAAGGTGTCCAATGGAAAATGGAAATTGTCAAAAATAACATTAATATCACAAGCAAGTAAAATTTTGCTGAAGATCAATCAAAAGTGGTTTCAGCAGTACATTGACAGGGAACTGCCAGAAATTCAAGCCAGAGTCAGCAGGGGACATAGAATAAGAGATATTATTGCTGTTGTTAGATAGAGCTTGGCTAAAAGCAGAAAATACCGGAAAGATGTTTATCCATGTTTTATGGATTATGCAGAGACGTTTGACTGTGTGGATCATAACAAATTATGGACACCATTGTGAAGAATGGAAATTCCAGAACACTTAATTGTGCTCAAGAGGAAACTGTACATAGACCAAAAGACAGTTGTTCCAACAGAAGAAGGGGAAACTGCAAAGTTCAAAATCAGGAAAGTTGTAACTCAAGGTTGTATCCTTTCACCATACTTATTCGATATGTATGCCGAGAAGTTGGACTATGTGAAGAACACAGCATCAGGATTATAGGAAGACTCATTAAAAACCTGTGATATGCAGATGATATAACCTTGCTTGCTGAAAGTGAAGAGGACTTGAAGCACTTTCTGATGAAAATGAAAGACTATAGCCTTCAGTATGGTTTACAACTCAACATAAAGAAAACAAAAATCCTCACAACTGAAACAAAAAGCACTATCATGATAAACATAGAAATGATTGAAGTTGTCAACGATTTGTTTTTACTTGAATCCACAATCAATGTCCCTAGAAGTAGCAGTCAAGAAACCAAATGACATATTGCATTGGGCAATTCTGCTGCAAAAGGCCTCTTTAAAGTGTTAAAAAGCAAAGATGTCACCTTCAGGACTAAGATGTGCCTGACTCAAGTCATCGAGTTTTCAATCACTTCATATGCATGTAAAAGCTAAACAATGAATAAGGAAGACTGAAGAAGAATTGATGCCTTTGAATTATGGTGTTGGAAATAGTATTGAATATACCATTGATTTCCAGCAGAATGAACAAATCTGTAGTACAGCCAGTATGCTTCTTAAAAGCGAAGATGGCAAAACTTCATCTCACATACTTTTGACATGTTATCAGGAGGGACCATCCCTTGTAGAAGGTCATCATGCTTGGTAAAGTAGAGGGTCATCAAAAAAGACGAAGACCCTTAAAGAGATGGATTGACACAGTGGCTGCAATGATGGGCTCAAGCACGGCAATGATTGTGAGGATGGTGCAGGACTGAGCATGTTTCATTCTGTTTTACATGGGGTCTTTATGGGTCGGAGTCAACTCAAGAGCACTTAGCAACAACAACAACTGGGCCCATGAGGCCCTTATTTTATCACTGGTCTCTAACATATAGCTAGGTTGAAGAACCCAAAATTTATACGCCAGTTCCTGAGCGTCCTCACAGCCTCTGCAACCATCAGAGGCAATCCTCCTCAAGACCAATCTGTGTCACTCTCAGTTGAACGAAATTTGTCCATTGCCATGTCTCCAGAGAGCACATTCTTAGGTCTACAGCCTGTGATGTGGTTTCTTCTTTGGCTCCTCTGAATTTTCTGCCATCCTGATCCTTCCCTGGGATGTGCACACTACTCCTAGAGTTCCCTATTTCTTGACGTCAGTGTCTTCCCTTGTCTCAGTGAAGGCTCCTCTGGGAATTCCCAATACTTTGGGATCCTATCTTTGCTCTAGCCACCACACTGCCTTCATGAAAGAGTTGGGGGAAATATTAATCTCATTAAGACATTGATAGTTATAATCAATACAAACAATATAACTATTTATTTTTCCCATTCATTTGCTGGCACTTGGTGAAGCTTACTCATTTCTTTGCTTCTGAAATTACACTTAAGGTCACCTGAAATCACACAACAGTGACTCATTGCCTTGTAAAGGTTAAAATGTTATTCCTTGCCAAATATAATCCTCCCATGGTACAATATGCCAGCTGAAATTTATCTAATAATCCCCTTCCTGATTAATTATAACTTTCAACTCAATCCCTAGTGTCCCTAAAGAACTTCAAAACTGTTTTACAGAAATTTTCTGATATGGCTTTCAATGAATACCCCTTGTTCTTCCTCAGGATGGCCTTTTATAATCTCACAATTATGACCTCCATGACTAGGTGACAGGGTGCAGAAGGGAGGTCACACTGGAGCCGCCTGAGTACCTGGCAGAGCCTGACAAACTGGCTCTTCCTTGACACCCTCCCCTTCCCAGCCCAGCCCATTGGAGGCACAAAGGAGACATCATACATCATCTTGCCTGGATACATTTATAGTAATGAAAATCACCACTAGCTTTCTCTGGACACTTGAGATTAAGTTTCCAGAAGGTGTCTCATATCTGAGAGAGGAGTTTCCATTTCCACGCAGACAACATGATCTTTGACAGCATAATGTCTCTGCCCTTTAATCATTTCAATCACATACCAGTTTTGCTTCCAACTCCCACCAAACTGGCTTGGGATGACTCTTTCCAAGTAGTTCTTACTCCTCTTGGAGTTGGAAGCTTGAGAGTGGGTGCTGATATTCTGAAAGAATTTTGTTATTAAAAATGTTCTAAGGCATATATATTTTTTTCAGTCATGATTGTTAACCTTGATATCTTGGCCCTTTTCCAACATAAGTAATTGCATTCTGTCAAGCTCAAGCTCCCCACGCATTTTTCATTGGAGTTTTATCCTTCCTTCTCTCTTAAAACCTGCTCAAGAGTTCAGTCATGTCAGTAAGGCATGCAGGCATAGCCACTCTGAGGAATCCTGACCTGTGGCTGGTGAAGAAGTCAAAATTCTGAGATGGTGAAGTCCTTCTTGAGCAATTTTCCACTCTATTGTCCTTTACAACCAATTAATAAAATGAGAATTTGATTATCTAAAGAAGAAGTCTCTCTTTCATTTTCTTCCAGTGATGGCAGGAGTTGGCACAGAAAATAATTATAATTATGAAAATAGTTATAATTATGAAAATATTATTATAAAATAATTATAATTATGAAATAATTATAATTACATATGTATTAGGAGTTATACTAGCAACTACACACACATTATTTCATTTAATCTCTGTAGAAATTCAGTACGCTAAGTATTATTATCATAACTTTATGAATGCAGAAAGTAAGACTCAGAAAGATTAAACTGCCTGAAAAGACCACCAACTTATAAGTGCTAGCAGAAGATTTGAATCCAGGTTTGCCTATCTGCAAAGACTTGTTCAAACTAGTAATTTCTCAAGGGAAGTTACTTTATAGTTGGTGTATGGTGTAGGGTCAACTGCAACACATATTACCATTTTTACCAATTGCTTTTAATTATTTATTATTTGCCATTTTTCAGTTTTCATGAAATGTCCGTTAGTGTCTTCAAGACATAATTTCCCACTGAACGTATTGATACTCCACAATGCCAAATTTCTCCAAGAATAAGATGCAATTTCTTTCCTACCAAATTGTTGCCTTAAAGATAATAGTTGGGTTCAGTTCTACAATTTGAAAGTAAGTATAACATTTAATTGTTCATCAAGTCAAGAATTCCAGGTAGAATCATTTTCTAGTATCTGATTTTAGCATACAGTGTTTCAAGCATCTTTCAACTCTTCAAGAATTGTTGGCTACTGCTCTGCTTTATTTAAGCATTGTTCATTCTGCAAATTCTCTACATATTTCCTAAGACTTAAACAGAAAATGCATGAAGGTTGGAATTCTGCAAATGAACAAATTGTGTTGCCTTAGTTTCTTTCTGAGCTGCAGAAGCATGGGGCAGGAAGGCATCACCACACTGATTACAGTTTTTATTCTCCTTATGTGGAGCTCTGCCTTTGGCTGTCAGGGACTCCACAAATATTTGCTGAGCAGCATATCTGCATCAAACCCTGTGATACGTGTTGGGGAAATAGATGAATAAGACACAATATTGTCCTAAAGGCATTTATGTCTAGTGGAATGCCAGCCCTCCACACAAACACTCAGAAGGGCGTGAGTGTGCATAGACATATTTAAAGATGTGTGGGGGTCTTTCAAAGCTCTGCCTAAAGGAACAAGGTGTAGTTACAAAGTCCAGACACAGCACTGGTATCAAGAAACATGTTTATATTCTCAGCAGGGAACAAGTGTGTAAATACACAAAGACACAGCTCCTCCACTTCCAAACTGCAAATTCCATTGATCTTATCACTCCCACTGGGTGCCTCCTGGAGTGCTCGGCTCTTGAAATGTGATTGTGAGGGGCGGTGGAAAGCACATGGCTTCATGGCACAGGTTTGCTTTCCAGCTCTAATGCTTACACGATGTGTCATCATAAGCTAATGGAACTCCCTGAACCTTGGTGCTCTCATCTGAGGAATATATAGACTACCACCTTTCTCACAAGATTATTGTGAGGTTATAAAGTAATGAAGTATGTAATAATGTCCATGACATGACCAAATTTGCTAGTTGACAGTCCCTTTCCTAAAAGGATTTCCAAGTGTGTGAGAGGAGGACTTGAAGAGCATTTTAGTTCCATTTAAACTCAGATAGACCTGGTGGTGCAGTGGTTAAGAGCCATGGCTGCTAACCAAAAGGTTGACAGTTTGAATTCACCAGCTGCTCCTTGGAAATCCTACAAGACAATTCTATTCTGTCCTATAGGGTTGCTATAGCAGGAATCAACTCAAAGGCAACAGATTTTTTTTTTTTTTTTTAATCCTGTGATTAAGAGAAGCATGAACTTTTCTGGAGATTCTGTGTGTATTGGTAAGATGTTAAATCCAAATATATTTAATAAAATGTTCATTATTCCTTTTTTTTTTGGTTTGAGCTCTCCCAAAATATGTTATTGCCATTTTTACCTATTAGTCTTTTTTTTTAATTTTTTTATTGTACTTTAGTTGAAGGTTTACAGAACAAATAGTTTCTCATTAAACAGTCAGTATGCATATTGTTTTATAACATCAGTTAACAACCCCACGACATGTCAACAGTCTCCCTTCTCAACCTTGGAGGACTTTTTTTTTTTTTTTGGTAAAAATATACATAGCCAAAGATATGCCATTTCAAAAGTTTCTACATGTACAATTCAGTGTCATCAATTACACACTTCCAGTTGTGCTGTTATTCTCACTATCCTTTTCCAAATTATTCCATCACCATTATCTTCAACTCACTTGTCCCCTAGGCTTCTCATCAAACCTTTTGAATTGCTGTTGTTGTCAATTTCATCTCACATAGATAATTCTTTTTTTTTTTTTTTGTACCATAGATGAAGGTTTACAGAACAAATAGTTTCCCATTAAACAGTTAGTACACACACTGCCCTATGAGAATGGTTAACAACCCCATGACATATCAACACTGTCCTTTCTCTACCGTGGGTTCCCTATCACCAGCTTTCCTGTCCCTGCCTGCCTTCTAGTCTTTTTCCCTGGAATGCTGTGCCTCATTAGTCTCTTTTTGTTTATGAGGCTGTCTGATCTCTGGCTGAATGGTGAACCTCAGGAGTGACTTCACCACTGGGCTAAAAGGGTGTCCAGGGGCCATACTCCCGGGGTTTCCCCAGTCTCTGTCAGGCCAGTAAATCTGGTCTATTTTTGTGTGTTAGAATTTTGTTCTACATCCTTCTCCAGCTCTGTCCAGGACCCTCTGTTGTGATCCCGGTCAGAGCAGTCAGTGGTGGTAGCCAGGCACCATCTAGCTGTACTGGACTCAGTCTGGTGGAGGCCGTGGTAGCTGTGGTCCATTAGCCCTTTGGACTAATCTTTTCCTTGTATCCTGTTCTCTTCATTCTCCCTTGATCCTGAAGGGGTGAGACCAGTGGAGTATCTTAGATGGCTGCTCACAAGCTTTTAAGACCTCAGATGCTACTCACCAAGTTTACCTATTAGTCTTGATTCAAAATGAAAACAACAAATTCTTTCTTACTTCAGGCAGCAAGTTAAATATCCAAAAAGCATTTCAAATTGAGTCATCTACATCCCACCATAGAAAATATTATCATTGTTAGGTGTCATCTAGTCAGCTCCAACTCATAGAGACATTACGTATAACAGATTCAAACATCGGCCAGTCCTGTGCTATCCTGATAATTTTTGGTATGTTTGAGCTCATTGTTGCAGCCACTGTGCCAGTCCATCTCACTGAGGGTCTCCCTCTTTATCGCTGACACTCTACTGTACCAAGCATGATGTCCTTCTCCAGCAATTGGTTTCTCCTAATGACATGTCCAAAGTAAATGTGAAAAAGTTTCACCACCCTTGCTTCTACTCCTGATTTCTTCATTCTTTTGGCAGTCCATTCAATATTCTTCGCCAACACCACAATTTGAATGCGTCAATTCTTCTGTCTTCCTGTTTATTCTTTGGTTATGGAAATTATTTTTCTTAATTTTATTTATTTTGTTGTTGTTGAGAATATACACAGCAAAACGTGAACCAATTCAACACTTTCAGCATGTACCATTTAGTGACATTGCTTACATTCTTTGAGTTGTGCAACCATTCTCACCTTCGTTTTCTTAGTTCTTTCTCCCCCATTAACATAAATTCATTGCACCCTAAGGTTCCTGTTTAATCTTTCAAGTTGCTGTTGTCAATTTAACCCCATATAAATAGTTTTTAAAAGAGCATGATACTCAAGGCAGACCATTTTTTTTTTACTAGTTAAGCTAAACTATTGCTTGGTTTTAAGAAGATTTCAGGGGATATTTTTGGTTTAAAGTTTAAAGATTATCTCAGGGCAATAGTTTCAAGGTTTCATCCAACCTTCATGGTTACAAAAATTTGGGAGTCCATGAGAATATGAAATTCTCTTCTGCATTTTCCCCTTTTGATCAGGATTCTTCTATAGAATATTTGATCAAAATGTTCAGTAAAGGTAGCCAGTCACCATCCAGTTCTTCTGGTCTCATGGAAAAGGAAGTTGTTCATGGAGGCAATTAGCCACATATTTCATATCCTCCCTCTATTTCTGATACTTTTTCTTCCTCTGTTGATCCTGGCCAATAGACACCAAATTGTTGTGGCTTGGATGACTGCTTGCAAGCTTTTAAGATCCCAGGCACTATGCAAGAAACTAGGAGGTAGAACAGAAGCACTAAACAAGTTAAGGATATCCCATGAAACCATGACCTTAAACCTGCAAACCAAGAAACCAAATCCCCTTAGGATTGTGGGTGTATATAAGTGACCTCAGCAGCTACTCATTTTTTGTTGTTGTTGTAAATATGTCTATCACACAACTTCTGCTAATTCAGCCTTTTACAGGTGTACAACTTATTGGCAACAATTACAAAAACCAGCTGTGCAACCCTACCCTTAATCAATGCAGTATTTCAATCATCTTTAACACCCCTTTCCTCCTCTCTCCCACCCCTGGTAACCACTAATAAACTTTATTCTCTATACATTTGCCTTTTCTTGCCTTTTTTATATATGTGAATTCATACAATATTTTTCCTTTGTGACTGACTTACTTCACTCAGCATAATGTCTTTCAGCTCCATCCATATTGTTGCAAGTAACAAAACTTCATTTCTCCTACTGGCTCAGTAGGATACCATTGTATGTATGTACCACATTTTGTTTATCCATTCATCTGTTGATGGGTGTTTTTGTTGTTTCCACTTTTTGATTATTGTGAATAGTGCTACAATGAACATCGGTGTACAAGTCTCTGTTTGAGTCTCTGCTTTCAAGTCTTTAGGATATATACCTAGGAGTGGAATTGCTGGGTCATATGGTAATTCTATTTTTCATTTCTTGAAGAACTGTGACCACAATGGCTGTACCATTTTGCATTTCCACCAGCAATGGGCAAGGGTTCCAGTTTCCACACATCTTCACCAACATCTGTTATTTTCAGTATTTGTTTTGGTTTTTATTAGCCATCCCAGTGGGAGTGAAATGGTATCTCATTATGGTTTTAATTTGCATCTCTCTGATGGCTAATGATGCTGAGCATCTTTTCATGTGTTTGATAGCCATGACTTTTTTTTTTTAATTCTCTAGCTTTTGTATACAAATGAAGCAACTGAAAATACCATGGCTTGGGTCAGGTACACCTTCGTCATCAAAGTGACATCTTTGATTTTTAAAATTTTAAACAGGTCTTTTGCCATAGAAATGCCCAATGTAATATGTTGTTTAATTTCTTGACTACTGCTTCCTTCGGGGTTGATTTTTGACCCAAGTAGAATTAAATCCTTGGCAGCTTCAATTTTTTTCACTGTTCATCTGATGTTTATGGGTTTAGTTGTGAGGATTTTCATGTTCTTTACAATCAGGCGTAATCCATACTGAAGGTTGCAGCCTTTGACATTCATCAGTAAGTGCTTGAAGCAGTCTTCATTTTCGAAAGCAAGTTTGTCTCAACTGCATATTATAGGTTGTTAATGAGTCTTTCTCCAGTCCTGATGCTGCATTCTTCTTCATACAGCCAAGTATCTCGAATTATTTGTTCAGCATATAGATTGAATAAGTACGATGAAAGGATACAGTCCTGCCACAGATGTTTTCTGATTTCAAACCATGCAGTATCCTCTTGTTTTGTTTGAATGACTGCCTCTGGATCCATGTATAGTATAGAGTAAAATGTTACCTTATATCTATTTTATGACTAACAAATGATCACAAAAATGGTCTCAAACATGCCAGTGATCATAAAGATGGTGCAGGACTGGACAACATTTTGTTTGGATGTACTTAAGGATGTATAATCACATATGTGTATGTCTGATTCAGAACCCACTTGATGGCAAAAAATAACAATGAAAACTTCCCTTCCTAATTTCCTTGAGTTATGAATTAAACTTTATTTTTGTAAATGAAATGTTCACATTTCCCTAGAGAGAAAATAGTTTTTTTCTACACTGACACAGAAAGCAAAATGTAAATATTTTTAGGAGAGAAGAAAAACGGTGTGACTTCACACCAAACAATAAATGACTGCTATCAGGTTCAACTGCCCTAGGCAAAGATTCTGGTAAAAGAAGAGAGCAACAAGATTGGTGTACTTGAAAGTTTTGTAATGAGATTCGGGTGAGCCTCTGAGTCCAAAGGGCTAAGGATGGCAGTGGGTACAGGAGGAGTGAAGGAACTCTTTTTTTTTTTTTTGTGATCCTGGTCAAAGGAGTCAGTGGTGGTAGCCAGGCACCATCTAGCTGTACTGGACTCAGTCTGGTGGAGGCCGTGGTAGCTGTGGTTCATTAGTCCTTTGGACTAATCTTTCCCTTGTATCCTGTTCTCTTCATTCTCCCTTGCTCCCGAAGGGGTGAGACCAGTGGAGTACATTAGATGGCTGCTCACAGGCTTTTAAGACCCCAGACACTGCTCACCAAGGTAGAATGTAGAACACTGTCTTTATAAACTGTGTTATGCCAATCAAGTTACATGTTCCCTGAGACCATGGTCCCCACAGCCCTCAGCCCAGCAATTCAGTCCCTTAGGGAGCTTGGATGTGTCTATGGAGCTTCCATAACTTTTCCTTGTACAAGTTGTGCTGGCTTCCCCAGTATTGTGTACTGTCTTACCATTCACCAAACTTACCACTAAGCTATTGTCTATTTAGTTCCCCGCCCCCAAACCCCTCCAAGCCCTCCTAACCCACAAAGATTGTTTCTTTTTTGTGTGTAAAATTTTACATGAGTTTTCACAGTAGAGGTGTCATAAAATATTTGTCCTTTTGTGATGGACTTATTTCACTCAGCATAATATCCTCCAGTTTCATCCACGTTATTAGATGCTTCACAGAGTAATCATTGTTCTTTGTCTTTATATAATACTCCACTGTGTGTATGTACATAGTTTGTTTATCCATTCATCTGTTGATCGACATCTAGGTTGTTTCCATCTTTTTGCTATTGTGAAAAGTACTGCAATGAATATCGGTGTGCCTATGTCTATTCGTGTGACAGCTCTTATTTCTCTAGGATATGGTCCTAGGAGTGGGATTGCATTTTGTAGTGCTTCTTTTGGTGGTGCTGAAGTTTTCTTTGTTCCTCTTGTTCTCCTGTGCTGAGTTCGTTTGTGGATTTTTTTTTTTTTTCATTTCTGTAGATTTTGTTTTTACTAAGACTTTACGTTTTTCTTTATTTTGATGAGTAGGTCTGTGAAGTTTCTTTCTGGTTACCTTGAAATT
Source organism: Trichechus manatus latirostris (assembly GCF_000243295.1). Lineage (NCBI taxonomy): Eukaryota > Metazoa > Chordata > Mammalia > Sirenia > Trichechidae > Trichechus > Trichechus manatus. Next base: position 1,066,456 of record NW_004444242.1, read on the forward strand.
TATCCTTTTCTTCCTAGATTTGAACCAGTCTGTTATTCCTTGGTATCACCTTGCCTTCTTCTCCATTAGAAGGTTCTGTACCTACACCGTTTATTCTCTCTTTTATTGTTCTGATGCTGTTGTCATTCACAGATTAACCTCTCTGGTTCCCTTTTGTAATTCTTTTGGTTTTGTATAGTCCTTAAGAGTTCATTTCCTAGGCTGGTATCTGGCTAGTACTATCCTGTGTCCTATATTCAGCCTGTGGTCTGATGTTGTTTGTTCTCAGATCGAAGGGGTCCATTTAATAAGTCTTGTAAGTTTGGTCTGGTTTTTACATAGTCCCTTAATTTCTGTTTATCTGGAAATGACCTAATTTCACCATCATATCTGAATGAGAGTTTTGCAGGATATATTATTCTTGGCTGGCATTTTTTTTTTTTTCTTTCAGGGTTTTATATATGTCATCCCATTGCCTTCAGGCTTGCATGGTTTCTGCCAAATAATCCGAGCTTAGTCTTATTGTTTCTCCTCTGTATGTGACTTTTTGTTTTTCTCGAGCTGCTCTCAGCATTCTTTGTTCATCTTTGGTTTTAGAGAGTGTGATTATGATATGCCTTGGTGATTTTCTCTTGGGGTCTATCCTATATGGGGCTAGTTGAGCTTCTTGGATGGTCAGCTTTTCATCTTTCCTGATATTAGGGAAGTTTTCTGTTAGCAATTCTTCAATGATCCTCTCTGTGTTTTCTGTTTTCTCCCTCTGTTCTGGAACTCCGATCACTCACAGATTTTTGCTTTTGATTGTATCGCACATAATTTTCAGGGTTTCTTCATTTTTCTTTGTTCTTTTTGTCTGATTTTTCCTCAAACAGAGTTGTATCCTAGTGTTTGTCTTCAATTTCACTGATCCTATATTCCATCATTTCAAACCTGTTCCTGAGCCGTTTTATGACTATGACCCTTTCTGAAATTTTATTGTTTACCTTTTGGATTTCTAATTGCTGTTTTTTTATGATTCCTAGTTGTGAATTTATTTTAGCATTTTGTTCCTGTATTATTTACTTGAATTCTTCCATTTTTTTGTCTGTATTTTCCAGAATTTTTCTGCCTTTTCCATGAATCTATTTTTCCTCATTTTTGTCTGCTTTTTGTTTCAACTCTTGGATGATTCTGAATATTAGAGGTTTGAATTCCCTATCAGGTAGTTCTAGTGCCTTTTCTTCTACTGGAAAGTCATCTGGTGTTTTATTTTGGAACCTACTGGAACCATCCTGTCCTGTTTTTGTATATGTTTTGATATTGTCTGCTGTCTTCAGGGCATTAGTAGTTATTTACCTCATTTACTGATTGTAGATTTGTTTATTTCATCCTGCTTTTTTGTCTTATTTGGTTATGTCTGAGCAGGCGGGCTGTCCATTCTTTGTTGTTTGCTGGTCTGTGGCCATGATACTTTTCACCTCCTTCTCCAAGGGACAGGGTCAGTCACTCAGGTACGGTACAGCAGGGCAAGTCCAGCTGAAGGAGAGTTGCAGGGATGGGTTGTTCGTGGCATGTACTCGGGCTGACAGTGCGGACTGGCAATCAGAGCAGGAGAGGTTCCAGTAGGCCATGCTTGTGCTGCTTGGGAGTGTGATCTTCAGTGCACAGTGCAGGTAGGCAGGAAGGAGGCGGGTGATTGTGATGTGTGGAGCTAAGATGAGTATGGGAGAGAGGGGAGAGAGGAGAGAGCAACAGGAGACATAAACATACACACAAACAAAAAGAAGTGCTAAGGGAGCTTGCTATTGGAGTGGAGAGATGAGACACTGAGAAATGGGGAAAAACAAAAATGAAAAAAAAAGAAAAATGGTAAAAGAAAAAAATGAATAAATGGAGAAACTGGAAATGAAGAAAGACAAAAAGGGAACAAGAGAGAGAAGAAAACAAAATAAAGAAAAAAGAAATGCCCCCAGGGATGTCCCTGTGCGTCTGTGCAGAGTAAGGGAGTAGCTTCCAAGCCACACGGTACTGCCCGGCTAGAAGGGGCTCCCAAGCCAAGAAAAGAAAAAGAAAACAAACAAACAAACAAATCAAAGCAGAAGAATTCAGAGCAAACAAACAAACAAAAAGCACCGGGGGTCCCACTAGCATGGTGGCATGGGCTGGGAAGCTGTTTCACATTCAAGCAGTGTTTCGCAGCCTTTCAGAAAGAAGCAAAGATGGTGCACGGAACCAGGTATTTCAGAGAAAGGAGGGGGAGGCAGTGAGAGGTAAGAACAAAATCTAAAGAAGCAGAAAAAAGCAACACCAGCAGCCAAGAAACAGCACTCAGGGAGCCAGCCAGTGGGGGCCGGTGGAATCACAGAGATACTGGTGTGAACTGGGTGCTTCCTGGCCAAAAGACTGTGGCTGCAGGAAGAAAAGGAGGCCGTGGGGGTGAAGAACAGTGGGGAGTGGGAAACCATATATCACTGATTACCTGTTGTTCTGTCTCCTGCTGGAAGCTCCGTGAAGCTGCTTTCTCATACGGTTGTTTGATCATCTCCATTACGAGTCCAAGATGGAGGATCCATGCTGCAGTAGCTGATAGGGGACCTCTGCCTGTGTCTCTCCTTGATCTCTGTTCTTGGTCAGTTTCTTATTCCATTTGGTGCTTGGCTGAGTTCTTTATCTCTTCATTTGATTTTTAGGGTTTCAGGATTGACGTGTGACTCTGACTTAGTTTTTCTGATCTTTGCTGCAGAGGGATGGCATGGTGCTTCTGACTATAGTGCCATGTTGCCCAGAAGTCAGACATGAAGGGACTCTTAAAGGAAACTTAGCTAATCTGAGAGTTTACAAAAGGCTAGTTCTGCCCAAGAGTAGCTTGAAAATGAGTATATATTCTGAATTTAAGAAGCATAAAACAAAGAATTTGAAACAATTTCAATATTAAAAAGGAAGTGACAGATCATCTAGTCCAGTGACTTCCAAAATTAGTTGAGGAGATGAACCATGGTTTTGAACCTGTTTGTTCAGGTGAATTACTTGGGATTCTTGTTAAAATGTAGATACTGATTCAGTATGTATGGTGTGAAAATGCAAATTCTCAGCAGGGGTTCAAACCAGAAAAAACTGGTTAGAAGCCCTGCAATAAACCACCAAGGCAGTCTTTTAGAATGCATGCTCCTAAGTTCCACCCTAGACCCTCCAGAATGAGGCCTTCTTAGGCTAGTTTCTCTAGAGTAGCAAAACCAGTTAATCATATATGAATATATATATATATATGCTTAGAGAGAGAGAGAGATTTGTCTCAAGAAAATGGCTCACACAATTGTAGAGGCTGGCAAGTCCTAAGTCTATGGTCAGGTGTCAGATTGGAGGCTTCTCCTGACTCATATAGATGTAGGGGATTACAAACCCAGGATCAGCAGGTAAGATGGCAGGCTGCTGGCTCACAGACTGCAGAGGCTGACAAATCCAAGCTTGGTAGGTAAAACAGCAGGCTGCTGCCTCACAGGCTGTGGAGGCTGATGAATCCCATTATTGGTAGGAAATACATCAGGTCGCTGGCTCAAGTCCCAAGAACGGGAAGTCAAATGATGATGAGCTGGATGCAGGATTCAGAGCAAGCAAGTGAGCTTTGCCAGAATGTCCATATATATTGGGCTCAGGCCATACCCCCAAGAAAACTCCTTTTTCAAATGATTGGCTGCTCACATCAAATCACATCCTGGAAGATGATTACATCATTACATAACTGCCAAACTACATCAATATGTAACTGCCAAACCACTGAGAATCATGGCCCAGTCAAGTAACTTTAATCATCATAACTTTAACCATCACAGTCCACCCTTTTTCAGCTTGACACCTGTACACATCTCCATAAAACATACAGAAAGTCTAAATAAAGACAATTACAAGATTAGATATGTGCCTAACATGATAGATTTAACATGTACAACTGGAAGTGCACATCTTATATTTTATAAGTTAAGAAAACAAAAATATTTGATGCACACATACAAGGAAGAGGTACTCATTACAATCAGTCCTTGTTTTTTTTCAACTAGTCACTTGGTCATAACTGGTATTTAGAACTACATTCTTTCACCACCCACTCCCTATTTCCTTTACCCTCAAAAAGTACTTCAGCTGGTAGTGGCTCTTTGCCTGGCGGAGTGACCCAAACCTTCATTCCTGAAGACTCTGTGCCATTAGCAGTCATGTTGGAATTAGGTTGTAGTTTTCCAATGACTTTAATCACAGGGCATAGTAGTACTAAGAGACATCCTAAAGAATCTCTTGTATTCCAGACATACTCTTCTTTACCTCCATTATGCAACAGCAATCCGATTTCCCCTTGGAAGACAGGATCGATTGCATCAGCCAATATGGTAACTCTCTTCTTTGCCTGTTGGCCCAGAGGCATGAATTGCCCAAAGTGGCCGTGTGGCATTCTTAACTGCCAATTCAATGGAATCTGTGTTGTGTCTCCAGGAGGGAGAATTCCTTCCTTTGGAACTAAGACCTCTAGACAAGCAGAGCATGGGGTTGTGGGGACAGAAAGCAAAAATTTTGTGAGTGGGTCACTAGGGGTAATAGTGAGTGGTGCCAACAACAGCAACAACAACAAAAAAAAAAGGTATACATTTTTGGAAACCGTATATTGGATAAAGGTTTAATATAGAGAATATATTAAAAAAACTTACAACTTAACAACAAAAAGACAAATCACTCAATAAAAAAATAGACAAAGGAATTGAATAGACATTTCACCAAAGAAGAAAGGCAAACAACCCGTAAGTACATTAAAAGTTGTCATTAGTCATTAGGGAAATCAAAACCACAATGAGATATGACTTTACACTTACTAGGATGGCTATGATTAAAAAACAGAAAACAATAGGTGTTGGTTAGGATGTGAAGAAACTGAAACCCGCATGCATTACTTGTGGGACTGGAAAATGGTACATGGCAATTCCTCAAAAAAGTAAATATAGAATTCCTATATGATCCAGCAATTTCACCACTAGGTATATAACCAAAAGAATTAAAAGCAGGAATACAAACAGATACTTGTACACCAATATTCATTGCAGCACTATTTGCAGTAGCCAAAAGGCAGAAACAGTGCATCTTAGGCTGGGTTTTCTAGAGAAGCAAAACCATATCTATATCTATATCTATTTCTGCATCTACATCTACCTATACCTATGCCTGTACTTGTACCTTTACCTTTACTTGTGCCTGTACCTATACCTATATCTATACTTAGGTATGTGTGTGTGTATATATATATACACACACACACACACACTCACATATATATATATACACACACACATATATACATATGCCTCGTGTGCATGCGAAGGCTGGGCAATGAATGAGAAGACTGAAGAACAGTTGATGTCTTCGAATTGTGGTATTGGCGAGGAGCGTGGACTCTACCATGGACCACCAAAATAACAAACAAATCCATCTTGGAAGAAGTACAGACAGAATGTTCCTTAGAAGTGAGGATAACAAGACTTTGTCTCACATGCTTTGGACATGTTATCAGGAGGGACCAGTCCCTAGAGAAGGACATCGTGCTTGGTAAAGCAGAAGGTCAGCAAAAGAGAGGAAGATTCTCAATGAGATGGAGTGACACAGTGGCTGCACAAGGGGCTCAAGTAACAAAGACTGTGAGGATGGCGCAGGACCGGGCAATGTTTCTTTCTGTTGTATATAGGGTTGCTAGCAGTTGGAACTGACTCAACAGCACCTAACAACTATTTTGTACAATCCCCTATTTTAAAAAAACACACCTCAAAGTAGTTCCTGAAAAAGTATGAAATTTTACTGAAAAGTAAAACTTTTGAAAATTTGTCTTGTAGTTAAAAATGTCTCCCTACCTTTTTGAAATTTTTTTTTTTTTTTGTGGAATTCTACATTTGTTTTCTTAAAAATGTGAAGTCCTGCCCATTGTCTTCCAATTTTGAAAGATGTTGAGGAAGCCATTTTCCACTCTGATTCCTCCCCCCCCCCCCCTTTTTTTTCCTTTCTGGAATTTTTTTTTTTTTTTTAGCATTTTCTCCATATTTATAGTTTTTTTAAATTTTTCTATGATGAGCTCAGGGTGTGTGTGTGTGCATATGTGTCTGTGTGTTTTAACATATAGTATGCTGGGTACTCAGTAAAACCTCAATCTGGAAATGTGTGTCCATCAGTTCTGGAAAATCTGTTAGTTTTTTCCCACTACATTTTCTATGTTATTATTTTTTTTAATAACTGATTTCCAAGAGTAAGTTTCTATTATCTGAGTATCCCTTAGTTTAAGAGTCTCATCTTATTGTTGTGTGCCATACCATTAACTAATTTTTTGAGCATATTACTATAAGGTCTTTTTTTCTAAAACTTTTTATTGTTCTTTAGATGAAGGTTTACAGAATAGTTTCTCATTAAACAGTCAGAACACATATTGCTTTATGACATTGATTACCAACCCCACGACATGTCAACACTCTTCCTTCTCGACCTTGAGGGCCCTTTTTTTGGTGAAAATATACAGAGCCAAAGTTACACCATTCTGAAAGTTTCTACATGTACAATTCAGTGACATCACTTACATTCTTCTAGTTGTGTTGCTATTCTCAATATCCTTTTCCAAATTATTCCATCACCATCATCTTCAACTCACTGTCCCCTAGGCTTCCCATCAAAACTTTTCAGTTGCTGTTGTCAATTTGATCTCACATAGATAATTCTTTTTTTTTTTGTACCTTAGATGAAGGTTTGCAGAACAAATAGTTTCTCATTAAACAGTACACATATTGCCCTATGACAATTGTTAACCACCACATGACATGTCAAAACTCTCCCTTCTCAACCTTGGGCTCCCTATCACCAGCTTTCCTGTCACCTCCTGCTTTCTAGTCCTTGTCCCTGGAATGATGTGCCTCATTAGTCCTGTTTTGTTTTATGAGGCTGTCCAATCCCTGGCTGAATGGTGAACTTTGGGAAAGGCTTCACCACTGAGCTTAAAGGGTGACTGGGGGCCATACTCTTGGGGTTTCTCCAGTCTGTCAAGCCAGTAAATCTGGTCTTTTTTTGTGAGTTAGAATTCTGTTTTACATCCTTTTCTAGCTCTGTCCAGGACCCTCTATTGTGATCCCAGTCAGAGCAGTCAGTGGTGGTAGCCAGGCACCATCTAGCCGTACTGGACTCAGTCTGGTGGAGGCCGTGGTAGCTGTGGTCCATTAATCCTTCAGACTAATCTTTTCCTTGTATCCTGTTCTCTTCATTCTCCCTTGCTCCCAAAGGGGTGAGACCAATGGAGTATCTTAGATGGCTGCTCACAGGCTTTTAAGACCCAAGACGCTACTCACCAAGGTAGAATGTAGAACATTGTATAAACTGTTATGCCAATTGAGCTAGATGTTCCCCAAGAACATGGTCCCCATATCCCTCCACCCAGCATTCAGGGAGCTTGGAAGTGTCTATGTAGCTTCCATTACCTTTCCTTGTACAAGTTGTGCTGGCTTCCCCACTAATGTGTACTGTCTTACCCTTCACCAAACTTACCACTTATCTATTGTCTATTTAGTATTTCCCCCCACCCCTCCCATCCCTGGTAACCAACAAAGATTGTTACTTTTTGTGTGTAAACTTTTTCATGAGTTTTTATAATAGAGGTCTCCTACAATATTCGTCCTTTTGTGATTGACTTATTTCACTCAGCATAATATCCTCCAGTTTCATTCATGTTATGGGATGCTTTGAAAATTCATCATTGTTCTTTATCATTGTGTACTCCATTGTTGTAAGTACCATAGTTTGTTTATCCATTCGTCTGTTGATGGACATCTAGAATGTTTTCTTCTTTTTGCTATTGTGAACAATGCTGCAATGAACACGGGTGTGCATATGTCTATTCATGTGACAGTTCTTATTTCTCTAGGGTATATACTCCTAGGAGTGGGATTGCATTTTGTAGTGCTTTTTTCGGTGGTGCTGACGTTTCCTTTGTTCCTTTTACTCTCCTGTGCTGAGTTCCTTTTGTTTGTGGATTTTTTATTCATTTTTTTTGTTTTTGTAAGTTTTGTTTTTACTGAGACTTTATGTTTTTCTTCTTTATTTTGATGAGTAAGTTTGTTAACTTTCTTTATGGTTACTGTGAAATTTACCCTTATCTTCCTAGGTTTGAAACAGTCTATTATTACTTGGTATCGTTTGACTTCCTCTCCATTAGAAGGTTCTATAAGTACATCGTTTATTCCCTCTTTTATTGTTCTGATGCTGTTGTCATTTACAGATTAATCTCTCTGGTTCCCTTTTGTAATTCTTTTGGTTTTGCATAGTCCTTAAGAGTTCATTTCCTAGGTTAGCATCTGGTTAGTACAATCCCTTGTCCTATATTCAGCCTGTGGTCTGATGTTGTTTTTTCTCAGATCAAATGACTTCCTTTAATAAGTCTTGTAAGCTTGGTTTGGTTTTTACATAGTCCCCTAATTTCTGTTTATCTAGAAAAGACCTAATTTCACCATCATGTCTGAATGAGAGTTTTGCAGGATATATTATTCTTGGCTGGCAATTTTTTTCTTTAATGTTTTATATATGTCATTCCATTGCCTTCATGCCTGCATGGTTTATGCCAAATAATCTGAGCTTAGTCTTACTGTTTCTCCTCTGTATGTGACTTCTAGTTTTTCTTGAGCTGTTGTCAGAATTCTTTGTCTTTGGTTTTAGTGAGAGTGATTATGATACGCCTTGGTGATTTTCTTTTGGGGCCTATCCTATATGGGGTTCGTTGAGCTTCATGGATGGTCAGCTTTTCATCTTTCCTGATATTGGGGAAGTTTTCTGTCAGCAATTCTTCAATGATCCTCTCTGTGTTTTCTGTTTTCTCCCTCTGTTCTGGAACTCTGATCACTTGCAGATTTTTCTTTTGATTGTATCCCACATAATTCTCAGAGTCTCTTCATTTTTCTTTGTTCTTTTTTCTGATTTGTCCTCAGACAGAGTTGTATCCAAGTGTTTGTCTTCAATTTCGCTTATCCTATCTTCCATCGTTTCAAACCTGTTCCTGAGCCCTTCAATGACTATGTCCCTTTCTGAAATCTTATTGTTTATCTTTTGGATTTCTAATTGTTGTTTTTGTATGATTTCTAGTTGTGAATTTATTTTGGCATTTTGTTCCTGTATTATTTTCTTGAATTCTTCCATTTTTTTTGGTCTGTATTTTCCATGAATTTTTCTGCCTTTTCCATGAATTTGTCTATTTTTTCCTCATTTTTGTCTGTTTTTTGCTTCAGCTCTTGGATGATTCTGAATATTAGAGATTTGAATTCCCTATCTGTTAGGTCTAGTGCCCTTTCTTCTACTGGAAGGTCAGCTGGTGTTTTGTTTTGGATGCCTACTTGAACCATCCTGTCCTGTTTTTGTAAACGTTTTCATATTGTCTGTTGTCTTCGGGGCATTCAGTAGTTATTTTCCTTCTTTATTGATTGTAGATTTTTTTGCTTCATCCTGCTTTTTTTTGTTTTAATTTTTATGTCTGAGCAGGCGGGCTGTGCGTTCTTTGTTGTTTGCTCATCTGTGGGCAGGATACTTTTCACCTCCTTCTCCAATGGGCAGGGTCAGTCACTCAGGTATGGTACAGCAGGGCAGGTTCAGCTGAAGGGAAGTTACTGGGATATGTTTTTTGTGATACTTACCAGGGCTGACAGTGCGGACCAGGAATCAGTGCTGGACAGGTTCCAGTAGGCCATGCTTGTGCTGCTTGGGAGTGTGATGTTCAGCGCATGATGCAGATAGGCAGGAAGGATGGGGTAGATTGTGATGTGTGGAGCTAAGATGTATTGGGAAAGATGAGAGAGAGGAGAGAGGAACAGGAGCCAAAAACATACACACAAACAAGAAAGAGTGCTAAGTGAGCTTGGTATTGGAGTGGAGAGATGAGAGACCAAGAAATGGGGAAAAACAAAAACCAAAAAAAAAGAAAAAAGGGAAAAGAAGAAAATGAATAAATTGAGAAACTGGAAATGAAGAAAGACAGAAAGTGAATAAGTGAGAGAAGAAAACTAAACAAAGAAATGAAAAACAAGCAAACAAACAAAACAGAAAAAAAGAAAAAAAACAGAAAAAAAGAAAGAAAACAAGAAAAAAGAAATGCCCCCAGGGGTGTCCCTGTGCTTCTGTGTGGAGTAAGGGACTAGCTTCCAAACCACGTGGTACTTCCCTGCTAGAAGGGGATCCCAAGCCGAGAAAAGAAAAAATAACACAAACAAACAAATCAAAACAGAGCAAATCAGAGCAAACAAACAAACAAACAAAACACCCCGAGTTGTCCCACTAGGGTGGTGGCAACAGCGGGAAGCAGTTTCACAGTCGAGTGGTGTTTAGCAGCCTTTCAGGAAGAAGCAAAGTTGGCAGTGGAGCCAGGCATTTGAGAGAAAGGAGGGTGAGGTGGTGAGAGTTAAGGAAGAAATCTAAAGAAGTGGAAAAAAGCAACACCAGCAGCCAACAAATGGTACTCAGGGAGCTGGCCAGTGCGGGACTGTGGAATCCAAAAGGCACTGGGGGGAAGTTCTTGCTTCCCAGCCAATAGATTGTTGCTGCAAGAAGAGGAGGCTAAGTGGGGGTGAAGAAGGTTGGGGAGTGGAAAAGCCTATATTGTGGGTTACTTGTTGTTCTGTCTCCTGCTGGAAGCTCCGTGAAGCTGCTTTCTCGAATCCCCTGTTCGCTGATTTCCCATAGGAGTCCAAGATGGCAGATCCGTGTTGCAGTAGCTGATAGAGGACCTCTGCATGTACCTCTCTTGGTGCTCTGTTCTCAGTCAGTTTCTTATTCCATTCAGTGCTTGGCTGAGTTCTTTATCTCTTCATTTGATGCTTAGGGTTTCAGGATTGATGTGTGACTCTGTTTGACTTAGTTTTTCTGATCTTTGCTGCGACAGATGGAGTGGTGCTTCTGACTATAGTGCCCTGTTGCCCGTAAGTCCTATAACGTCTTTTGATTGTTGATAATGACTTCTTCTTGCATTGTTCTTTATTTCCAGTGAGTACTTCTTTTTTGATGTTGTTTTTGTCTTGATCTCTATCTTTAATTTTAGAGGAATTTTTAAGTAATAGATGATCCTCAGTTTTCCTATAATAAATGAGGCACTCAAAGTATTATTGAAGCTCTAAGTACATGGGGGGATTTGTCAAGTGGTGGATTTCTCTACTGGGTGATTTAGCAGGAATCTTCTCTGTTCACTGGGGTCACTCACCTGTATTTCCTTAGGTTGTTCTTGTTGTTAGGCCTCAGCGAGTTGCTCCTGACTCCTAAAAACCCTGTGGACAACAGAACAAAACACTGCCTGGTCCTACACCATCCCCATAATCGTTGTTATCCTTGGGACCATTGTTGCCACCACTGTGTCAACCCGTCTCATTGAGGGTTTCCTCTTTTTCACTGACCTTCTACTTTACCAAGCATGATGTCTTTCTCTAAGGACTGGTCCCTCCTGATAACATGTACAAAGTATGTGAGACAAAGTCTCATCATCCTTGCTTCTATGGAGCATTCTGGACGTACTTCTTCCAAGAAAAATTTATTTGTTCTTCTGGCAGTTCATGGTATATTCAATACTCTTTACTAACACCATAATTCAAAGGCATCAATTCTTCATAGTATTTCCTCACAAGACGGTTTAATTTCTCCATTCACTAGCTTGGGGTGAAGGGTGGAGTAAACCCCTAGGATAGTTCTTTAAAACCAAAAGGAAAGAAGACTAGAGTGCTGTCACCACTCAGTCTTCATATTTGGTTTAATTTTCCTTTTACCTGATTATAGATTTACTCTGTTTCAAACACTGGGAGTAAACTTCCATTTTATGCTGGAGAAATAGTCACCAGTGGCAGAGTGGAGGGGGTGAAACTGAGGATCTGTTTCTTTTGTATATTTTCTACCAATTTTCCTGTTTTAGCCCATTGCCACCAGTCCCCCTACAATAATGCATTATTGCTGTTGCTGCTTGCCATCAAGTCGATTCTGACTCATAGCAAACCTATATGACACAGTAAAACTGCTCCATGGGGTTTCCTAGGCTTTAACCTTTATGGGAGCAGATGTCAGGTCTTTTCCCCTGCAGAGGCACTGGTAAGTTCAAACCACCCACCTTTCAGTTAGCAGCTGAGCGCTTCACTATTGCGCATCAGGGCTCCTTTACAAGAATGCATTTTTCCTCCAATTTGTGAGCCTTTTCTGGGTTCTCCCAAAAGAAAGAATCAACCTGCTTCTTTCATTTTAATTTCTCTTCTATAGACTTGGGTTTCAGCATTCTTTTTTTTACTCTAGAAATTCAGTTTTTCCTCTCATTAATTTACATCCCAGAAACATTATTATTTATTATTATTGTTAAGTATCTCATGTCTATTGTTGGCATTTCTTTATTTATTTTTTTTTCCTTTGTTAGAGTATGTATTATTTTTTCTTGATAAATTTAGTCAGGGAGTGAAGATGAACATTTTTCTTCATTCTGCCATGATTAACTGGAAATTATATTTATTATTTATCCCTTGTGTCTCTTCCTCCCGCTTTTATTCTTTCTGTTCATACTCCTTCCATTCTTGCACTTTTTTGTTTCTCCTCCAGCCCCCACAGAAATTCAGATGAAAACCAGATCATTTAATAATTTCTCAGAGCTCCTGTTAACAAAGGCAAGTCTCATATGAATTAAAGTCTCTGAGTTGGACAACCCTGTCCACTCCCAACCCCACAACATTTCCTGGGCCTCCTCACTACTGTGTCTTTGCTTTCAATTGACTTGCTGTTTTTTTTTTTGTTGTTAGATGTTGTCGAGTTGATTTTGATTCATAGCACTCACAGGTGACAGAGTAGAACTGCCCCATAGAATTTTCTAGATTGTAATCTTTACAGCAGCAGATTGGAGGTCTTTCTCCCATGGAGCCACTGGGGTGGAACCACTAACCTTTCATTTAGCAGTCAAGTGCTTAATTGTTGTGCCACCAGGGCTCCTTTAATTAAAATGCTAGGGATATCTTTTTCCTTATATATCATGATTACAATCCTGTTTATCATTTCAAAGCCCACTCAACTATTTTATCTTCGGAAATAACTTTTATATATATTGCCGTGAGGAGCTGTCTCTCCCACCTTCAGTTGCTATTACAAATGTTAACCATATTACTAACTAAAATTTAGCATTCACTATTTTTTTCTGTTTGTTTACATTTTGCTTTTTTGACAAAATATTGTGCGCTTTGATCACAAAGCTTGAAACTTTTAATTCTTTTTAGAATATTTGTCTTAATATTCTTGAGATTTGGTTTACCCTGGGGATACAGAACCCACCTCTTAGAGCTATGATGAGAATTTAAGTAACACACATGCTAGTACACACACAACACACACAAAGAGAGTGGAGCTAAATATGCATACTTATCTAAAATTAATTCAACTCCTTGCACTCGAAAATATGACAAATACTGCAAGAAACCAAAAGAGACCTACATCAGTGGAAAAACATACCTTGCTTATGGATAGGAAGACTCAACATTGTGAAATGTCAATTCTGCCCAAAGCAATTTACAGATACAATGCAATCCCAATCCAAATTCCCACGGCATTTTTTAATGACGTGGAGGAACAAATCACCAACTTCATATGGAAAGGGAAGAGGCCCTGGATAAGTAAACCATTACTGAAGAAGAAGAACAAAGTGGGAGACCTCTCACAACCTGATTTTAGAACCTATTATACCACCATGGTAGTCAAAACAGCCTGGTACTCGTACAACAACAGATACATAGACTAAGAGAACAGAATTGAGAATCCAGGCATAAATTCATCCATCTATGAGTAGCTGATATTTGACAAAGGTGCAAAATCCATTAATTGGGGAAAAGACAGTCTCTTTAACAAATGGTGCTGGCATAACTGGATATCCACCTGCAAAAAACTAAAACAAGACCCATACCTCACATCATGCACAAAAACTAACTCAAAATAGATAGAAGATGTAAATATAAAATCTAAAACAATAAAGATCATGGAAGAAAAAATAGGGAGAATGCTAGGAGCCCTAATACATGGCATAAACAGAATACAAACCATAAGTAACAATGCACAAACACCAGAAGAGAAAATAGATAACTGGGAGTTCCTAAAAATCGAACACTTATGCTCATCAAAAGACTTCACCAAAAGAGTCAAAAGACAACCTACCGACTGGGAAAAATTTTTTGGCGATGACAAATCCAATCAGTGTCTAATCTCTAAAATCTACAAGATACTGCAAAACCTCAACAACAAAAGGACAAACAACCTAATTTAAAAATTCTCAAAGGATATGAATAGGCACTTTGCCAAAGAAGACATTCAGGCAGCTAACAGACACATGAGGAAATGCTCACGATCATTAGCAATTAGAGAAATGCAAATCAAAACTACAATGAGATACCATCTCACCCCAACAAGGCTAGCATTCATCCAAAAAACACCAAATAATAAATGTTGGAGAGGTTGTGGAGAGACTGGAACACTTATACACTGTTAGTGGGAATGTAAAATGGTACAACAACTATGGAAATAGATTTGGTGCTTCCTTAAAAGGTTAGAAATAAAAGTACCATGCAATCCAGAAATCTCACTCCTTGGAATACATCCTAGAGAATTAAGAGCTGTCACACAAATAGATATATGCACACCCATGTTCATTGCAGCATTGTTCACGATAGCAAAAAGATGGAAACAACCTAAGTGTCCATCAATGGATGAATAGATAAACAAATTATGGTATATTCACACAATGGAATATTATGCAACAATAAAGAATAATGATGAATCTGTGAAACATCTTATAACATGGAGGAATCTGGAAGGTATTACGCTGAGTGAACTTAGTCACAAAAGGACAAATGTTGTATAAGATCACTATTATAAAAACCCAAGAAAAGGTTTAAACACAGAAGACAACATTCCCCAATGGTTACGAAGTGGGGAGGGAGGGAGAGGGGTATTCACTAACTAGAAAGTAGACAATAATTTTCTTAGGTGAGGGGAAGGACAGCACACATTACAGGGGAAGTCAACACAACTGGACTAAACCAAAGCTAAGAAGTTTCCTGAATACAATCAAACACTTTGAGGGACAGAGTAGCAGGGGTAGGGGTCTAGGGATCCTGCTTTCAGGGGACATCTAGGTCAATTGGCATAACAAAGCTTATTAAGAAAATGTTCTGCAGCCTACTTTGGTGAGTGGCATCTGGGGTCTTAAAAGCTAGCTAGTGGCCATCTAAGACGCATCAACTGGTCCCAACCCACCTGGAGTAAAGGAGAATAAAGAACACCAAGGACACAAGGAAAGTAGTAGCCCAAGAGACAGAAAAGGCCACATAAACCAGAGACTTCATCAGCCTGAGACCAGAAGAACTAGATAGTGCCCAGCTACCACAGTGACCACCCTGACAGGGAACACAACAGAGAGTCCCTGACAGAGCAGGAGAAAAGTAGGGTGCAGAACTCAAATTCTAGTAAAAAGACCAGATTTAATGGTTTGATTGAGACTGGAGGGACCCTGGAAGACATGGCCATCGGGGTCTCTGTTAGTCGAAAACTAAAACCATTCCCGAGGACAACTCTTCAGAAAAAGATTAGACTGGGCTATGGGACATAAAATGATACTCATGAAGAGTGTGCTTCTTAGCTCAAGTAGATACATGAGATTAAATGAGCAGCTCTCATCTGGAGGCAAGATGAGAAGGCAGAGAGTGTCAGGAGCTGGTTAAACGGACACGGGAAATGGGTGATGGAAAGGAAGAGTGTGCTGTCACTGTATAGGGAGAGCAAGTAGGATCACAAAACAATATAAATATAATTTTTTTTATGAGAGACTAACTTGAATTGTAAACTTCCCTTAAAACACAACAATAAAAAGAAAAAATATATATACCAAAAAAGAGAGAGAAGAAAAAAATAATTTATATAATTCAACATCTATAGACCTCCAATTGGCTTTGGAATGAAGATGTGAATCCATGGTCCTTTCAATTTGTTTCTTTCTCTTATGCCTGCCATGGTGTGAGCATTCTATCCTGATGAATGTGCTTAAAGGTAATTTCCCCCATATATTGTGGTTGTACTAAAAGAAAAAAGAAGGATCCATCTCAATACCTGTGTAAAAATTTGATGCTTTGGACATATTGAGAGTTGGCATTTTGTTCTCTAATATTGCATCTTCCATTAGTAATTAAAAATGAATTGACTATGCACCTTGTATATTTAGCTTACTTAATAATTTTATGAAGTGATCACAATGGAAGATATGACTCAATTCAAAAATTTCAATTAGAGCTTGTTTTATTTATGTTTTCCAATTACCTTCCAGTCAATTCTGACTCATGATGATCACATATGTGTCCTAGTACATTTTCAGTGTGTCATAGTAGGATTTTCAATGGCTGATTCTTCAGTAGATTGTTGTCAGACCTTTTTTCCAAGATACCTCAGGGAGAACTCAAATCTCCATCCTTTTGGTTAGCAGCTAAAGGTGTTAACTATTTGCACCACCCAAAGCTTGGTTGTTGTTGTTAGGTGTCATTGAGTTGGTTCCGACTCATAGGGAAACTATGTAGAATAGAAAGAAACATTGCCTGGTCCTGCTCCATCCTTATGACCATTGTTGTAAATGAACCCATTGTTGCAACCACTGTGTCAGTCCATCTTGTTGCGGGGCTTCCTCTTTTTCGCATAACCTCTATTCTATCAAGCATGATGACATTCTCCAGGGACTGGTCCCTCCTGATAACATGTACAAAGTATGTGACATGAAGTCTCACCATTCTCGCTTCTGATGAGCATTCTGGCTGTACTTCTTCTAAGACAGATTTATTCGTTCTTTTAGTAGTCCATAGTATATCCAATAGTTCTTCGTCAACACCAGAATTCAAAGGCATCAATTCTTCTTCGGTCTTCCTTATTCACTGCTCAGCTTTCACATTCATATGAAGCTATTGAAAACACCTTAGTCATTAGAGTGTCATCTTTGCTTTTTAACACTTTAAAGAGATCTTTTGCAGCAAATTTGCCAAATGCAATTCATCCTTTGATTTTTTGACTGCTGCTTCCATTGGTGTTGATTGTGGATCCAAAAAAAATGAAATCCTTTATGAGTTCAATATTTTCTACAACATAAATTTGCTTATTGATCCAGTTATGAGGATTTTTTCTTCTTTCTGTTGAGGTGTAATACATACTGAAGGCTGTGGTCTTTGATCTTCATCAGTAAGTGGTTGAAGTCCTCTGCATTTTCAGCAAACAAGATTGTGTCATCTGCATATTTCAGGTTGTTAATGAATCTTCCTCCATTCCTGGAGCCTCGTTCATCTTCATATAGTCCAGCTTCTTGAATTATTTGCTCAGCATACAGATTGAATAAGTATGATGAAAGGATACAACCCTGATGCACATCTTTCCTGACTTTAAATCACTCAGTATCCCCTTGTTCTGTTCAAATGACTGCTTCTTTGTCTAAATTCAGGTTCCTCATAAGCACAATAAAGTGTTCTTGAATTCTCATTCTTTGCAATTTTATCCATAGTTTGTTATGATCCACACAGTCAAATGCCTTTGCATAGTCAGTAAAACACAAGTAAGCATCTTTCTGATATTCTCTGCTTTCAGCTGTGATCCATCTGACTTCAGCAATGATATCCCTTTTTCCATGTCCTCTTCTGAATCCACCTTGAATTTCTGGCAGTTCCTCGTTGATGTACTGCTGCAACTGCCTTTGAATGATCTTTAGCAAAATTTTACTTGTGTGTGACATTAATGATATTGTTTGATAATTTCCTTATTCTATTAGATCACGTTTCTTTGGAATTGGTACAAATATGGACCTCTTCCAGTCGGTTGGTCAGGTAGCTGTCTTCCAAATTTCTTGGCATAGATGAGTGAGCATTTCTAGCTTTTCATCCAGTTGTTGAAACATCTCTATTTGTGTTCTATCAGTTTCTGGATTGTTGTTTTTTGTTAATGCCTTGGGTGCAGTTTGGACCTCTTCCTTCAGTACTATCGATTCTTGATTATATGCTACCTCCTGAAATGGTTGAATGTTGACTTTTGTACCAAAACTTTTGGTATAGTGACTCTGTATTCTCTCCATCTTCTTCTGATCTTTCCTGCATCATTTAATATTTTCCCCATAGAATCCTCCAGTATCATAATTCAAGGCGTGTATTTTCTCTTCTTTCAACTTGAGAAATGCCAAGTATGTTCTACCCTTTGCACATGTCATTATAATACTTTGTCTTCTTTAGCGTCCCTTTGAAACATTCTGTTCAGCTCTTTTACTACATTATTTCTTCCTTTTGCTTTAGCTGCTCTATGTTCAAGAGCAAATTTCAGAGTCGCTTCTGATATCCATTTTGGTCTTTTCTTTCTTTCCTGTCTTTTTAATGACCTTTTTCTTTCTTCATGAATGATGTCCTTGATGTCATTCCATAACTTGTCTGGTCTTCGGTTATCAGTGTTCAATACATCAAATCTATTCTTGAGATGATCTCTAAATTCAGGTGGGATATACTCAAAGTGGTACTTTGGTTTTCCTGGACTTGTTCTAATGTTCTTCAACTTCAACTTGAATTTGCAAATAGCAATTGATGGTCTGTTCTTAGTGGTCTACTTCTGAAAAAAAAATAGCTAGTGAAAACCTTATGAATAGCAGTGGAACATTGTCTGATATGATCATGGAAGATGAGCCCCTCAGGTTGGAAGGCACTCAAAGTAGGAGGGGAAAAGCTGCCTCCTCAAAAAAAGTCAACCTTAAGACGTGGATGGGTCAAGCTTTTGTGATCTTCATTTGCTGATGTGGCACGACTCAAAATGAGAAGGAACATCTGTGAACATCCATTAATAATCGGAATGTGGAATATACAAAGAAGAATCTAGCAGAATTGGAAGTTTCTCAAAAATGAAATGGAATGCATAAACTTTGATATGCTAGGCATTAGTGAGCTGAAATGTACTGGTATTGATCATTTTGAATCAGACAATCATATGGTCTACTATGCAGGGAATGACAAATGGAAGCGGAATGGCTTCTCGTTCTTCTTCATAAAGAACATTTCAAGATCTCTCCTGAAGTCCAACGCATCAGTGATGGGCTAAATCCATATGCCTACAAGGGAGACCAGTTAATATGAATATTATTCAAATTTACACACCAACCACTAAGGCCAAAGATGAAGAAATTGAAGATTTTTACCAACTTCAGCAGTCTGAAATTGATCAAACATGCAATCAAGATGCATTAAAAATTACCAGTGATTGGAATGCAAAAATTGGAAACTAAGAAGGATTGGTAGTTGGAAAATATGACCTTGGTGATAGAAACAGTGCAGGAGATCACATGATAGAATTTTGCAAGACCAACAACTTCTTCATTGCAAACACCTTTTTCAACAACATAAAGGTCAACTATACATGTGGACTTCACCGGATAGAATACACAGGAATCAAATCGACTAAATTTGTGGAAAGGGAAGAAATGCTTGGTAGACAATAGGTAATATGCTAGATTAATCATTCAATTTCAAAACTTTTCAGTGAGTGGAGGAAAACAATCTGATGTATACACTGGTAAACAAATCATCATGTAGGTGAATTAATTTCTATGTATAGTTTTTGAATAGAGAAGACAATCTCCCACAGAGATTACCTCAGGGAAGAGGAAGCTATTTGAATGCATAATCAACATCATGTAATGATTTTTATGAGTTCCATAAACAGATATGAGTTCTGATCTTGCCTCTGACTGTAACCACCTGGTGACTTTGGGCAATTCACTCAAGTCTATGCATGCATTGGCCTATATATTAGACCTCTTTTTTTCTGTTCTGGCCTTTTGTGAATATATAATTGTACGAATATCTGTGAAAGATTGAGTGTGCCTCTTAAGAATCTTGTTGTTTTTAAGCAGTAAGTCTTCTTAAAAGCAGTCACACAAACAAGATCTTCACCAACAAACCTATGTATATCTGAACCAGCTTTTGGAATTTTGTTCTGTGATTGTAGGCTACAACAGTAGAGGCTCTGGTTATTATATAGTGCTCCACTGATGTCCACTTGGTAGACTTCCTAGTGAATACCAGCATTCATGGACTCCCTCCTCCAACCTCTGTTTCTCCCTAGCCCAAACTAATCGTCTTTGAGGTGTACATTGAGGAACTTATTTCCAGGTGACTAA
This sequence comes from Trichechus manatus latirostris, assembly GCF_000243295.1. Classification (NCBI taxonomy): domain Eukaryota; kingdom Metazoa; phylum Chordata; class Mammalia; order Sirenia; family Trichechidae; genus Trichechus; species Trichechus manatus. Next base: position 1,086,632 of record NW_004444242.1, read on the forward strand.
ATTTCCTTGCTTCATTTTGTAAATAGCTCCAAGTTCTCTTGTTCAATTATGTAAATTTAGTAATAATTTTGTCTTACAAACACAAATCCAAATTGATCATACTGAAAGAATGAGGAAAACATAAAAAATTCCTTAATAAATATGCAGTTAATTATATCTATTCTTATAAAGCACCCACAAATGGCATACATAATTTTCTTCATCCTTATTTCTCTCCTCTGTTAATTTTATATTTAAATTCATTATGGAAAGCAGGAGGGGGGATTGGTAGTTATTTTTGTGATCAAACACATTTTCCAATTTATCCTGGCATCTCAATGTAATCACATTGAATATTATTAATTTAGCTTCCTATATCCTATTAGGTGCATCTTTATAATGAAATATGTCAATTGTGGAAGTCTTTGTTTTGATCAAAAGAAACACTTCACCTTCTAACGCCATTAACTTAAGAAGTGTGTGTAAAATATTTATTTTCATAAATTTGTCTTTCATCTTTCCTTATGTTTATCCTTGCTATATCTGCTTATAAACATTGTATATTTTTTTTTATAAAGTCACATTTCTAGAGCAAAGATCCAAATGAACTTTTTACTTTTTTTTCTTTAAGAGTCACAATTGAGAAACAATCCCAAACACAGTCAACCTCCACTAATCCAGGGTCATGATCAGAAAAGGTATACAGATAATGAAAATGAGAGATTATCTTAAGCATGTATGGTATGTTGTTGTTGTAAGTTGTCACGAGTCGACTCAGACTCATGGGTACCCCATCTAAAGTAGAACAAAATTTAGTCTGCCCCTGCGCCATCTGCACAATTGTTGGTATGTTCAAGTCTATTGTTGTGACCTCTGTGTATTTTGAGTGCCTTCCAACCTAAGGGCCTCTTCTTCCAACACTACATTGTTGTTGTTGTTGTTGTTAGGTGCCGTCGAGTTGGTTCTGGCTCATAGAGACCCTATGTACAAGGGAACGAAACATTGCTTAGTCATATGCCATCATCACAATCATTTTTTTGCTTGAGCCTATTGCTGCAGCCACTGTGTCAATTCATCTCACTAAGGGTCTTCCTCTTTTTTGCTGACCCTCTACTTTACCAAGCATGTTGTCCTTCTTCAGAGACTGGTCCCTCCTGATAACATGTGCAAAGTATGCGAGACGAAGTTTCACCATCCTTGCTTCTAAGGATCATTCTGTTTGTACTTATTCCAAGATACATTTGTTCATTCTTCTGACAGACCAAGGTATATTCAATATTCTTCACCAATACCATAATTGAAAGGTGTCAATTATTCGGTCTTCTTTATTCATTGTCCAGCTTTCGCATGCATGTGAGGCAATTGAAAACTTCATGGCTTGGGTTGGGCGCACCCTAGTCCTCAAAGAGACAAGTTTGATTTTCAACACTTTAAAGGTCTTTTGCAGCAGATTTGCCTAATGCAACACATCGTTTGATTTCCTGACCTCTGCTTCCATGGGCATTGATTGTGCATCCAAGTAAAATGAAATCCTTAACAACTTTAATATTTTTTTCTGTTTATCATGATGTTGCTTATTGGTCCAGTTGTAAGGATTTTTGTTTTCTTTATGTTGAGGTGCAATCCATACTGAGGAGATGTAGTCTCTGATCTTCATCAGTAAGAGCTTCAATTCCTCTTCACTTTCAGCAAGCAAGGTTGTGTCATCTGCATATCACAGGTTGTTAATGAGTCTTCCTCCAATAGTGATGCCACATTCTTCTTCATATAGTCCAGCTTCTGATATAGTTTGCTCAACAGACTGAATAAGTATGATGAAATGATACAACACTGACTCACACATTTCCTGGTTTTAAACCACACAGTATCCCCTTGTTCTATTTGTTTTGTTTTTTTTATTGTATATTTAGATGAAGTTTTACAGAACAAACTAGTTTCTTATTAAACTGTTAGTACACATATTGTTTTATGACATTGGTTAACAACCCCATGACATGTCAAGGCTCTCCCTTCTCGACTATGGGTTGCCTATTATCAGCTTTCCTGTCCCCTCCTACCTTCTAGTCCTTGCCCCTGGGCTATTGTGCCCCTTTAGTCTTCTATGGTTGTATGGGCCTTCTAATCTTTGGCTGAAGGTGAACCTAAGGAGTTACTTAATTACTGAACTAAAAGGGTGTCTGGGGGTGATATTCTTGAGGTTTCTTCAGTCTCTGTAAGGCCAGTAAGTCTGGTCTTTTTTTGTGAGTTAGAATTTTGTTCTACATTTTTCTCCAATTCTGTCTGGGACTCTCTATTATAATCCCTGTCAGAGAAGTCAGTGGTGGTAGCCAGGCACCATCTAGTTGTACTGGACTCAGTCTGGTGGAGGCCATGGTAGACGTGGTCCATTAGTCCTTTGGACTAATCTTTCCCTTGTATCTTTAATTTTCTTCATTCTTCCTTCCTCCCAAAGGGGTGCGACCAGTGGAATATCTCAGATGGCTGCTCATAGACTTTTAAGACCCCAGACGCTACTTAACAATGTAGGCTGTAGAACATTTTTTAAAAACATATGTTATGCCAATTAAGTGAGATGTTCCCCCAAGACCATGGTCTCCACAGTCCTCAGACCAGCAATTCAGTCCCTCAGGGTGTTTGGATGTATCTATGGAGCTTCCATGACCTTGCCTTGTGCAGGTTGTTCTGGCTTCCCCAGTGTTCTGTACTGTCTTACCCTTCACTAAAGTTGCCACTTATCTATTGTCTATTTAGTGTTTCCCCACCCTTCCTTTCCCTCATAACCATCAAAGATTGTTCCTTTTTGTGTGTAAACACTTTCATGAGTTTTTACAGTAGTGGTCTCATACAATATTTGTCCTTTTGTGATTGACTTATTTCACTCAGCATAATGCCCTCCAGATTCATCCATGTTATGAGATACTTCACAGATTCATCATTGTTTTTTATTATTGTGTAATACTCCATTGTGTGTATGTACCATGGTTTGTTTATCCTAGTCATCTGTTGATAGGTATCTAGATTGTTTCCATCATTTTACTATTGTGAACAAAGCTGCAGTGAACATGGGTGTGCATATGTCTATTCATGAAGATAACTCTTATTTCTCTAGGATATATTCCTAGGAATGGGATTGCTGGGTCATATGGTATTTCTATTTCTAGCTTTCAAAGGAAGTGCCACATCGTTTTCCAAAATGGTTGCACCATTTTGCATTCCCACCAGCAGTGTATGAGAGTTCCGATCTCCCCTCAGCCTGTCCAACATTTGTTATTTTCTGTTGTTGTTTTTTTTTTTTTGATTCGTGTCAGTTAATGCCAGTGTAAGATGTTATCTCATTGTGGTTTTGATTTGCATTTCTCTAATGGCTAGTGATCCCAAGCATTTCCTCATGTATCTGTTGGCCACTTTAACGCCTTCTTTGGTGAAGTGTCTGTTCATTTCTTCTGCCCATTTTTTAATTGGATTATGTGTCTTCTTGTTGTAGATGTGTTGGATTTTCACATGGATTTTAGTGATTAGACTTTTGTCTGATTTGTAACAGCCAAATTTTTTCTCCCAGTCTGTAGGTTGTCTTTTTACTATTTTGATGAAGTCTTATGATGAGTGTAAGTGTTTAATTTTTAGACAATCCCAGCTATCTAGGTTATTTTTAGACGTTTGTGTGTTGTTTGTTGTGCTTTCTGTCCTGTTAATGCCATGTATTAAGGCCTCTAGTGTTGATCTTATTTTTAGGATTCATATTTGATTCATAGCCATAGTTTTTTTTCTATGAACTTTATACTTTTTGACTTTATATTTACATCTTTGATTCATTTTGAGTTAGTTTTTGTGTATGGTGTGAAGTGTTAGTCCTGTTTCTTTTTTTTTTTTGCAGATGAACATCCAGTTTTGCCAGCATTATTTGTTAAAAAGAATGTCTTTTCTCCATTTGATGGACTTTGGACCCTTGTTGAATATCAGGTGAATTTAGGTGGATAGATTTACATCTGAGTTCTCAATTCTGTTCCATTGGTAAATGTATCTGTCATTGTACCAGTACCAGGCTGTTTTGACTACCATAGCTGTATAGTAGGTTTGAAGGTCAGGTAGTGCAAGTCCTCCTACTTTATTCTTCTTCTTCAGTAGTGCTTTATGTATCCGGGGATTTTTCCCTTTCCATATGAAATTAATGATTAGCTTTTCCACCTCTTTAAAGAATAGTGTTGGTATTGCATTGGGTAGAATTGTCATTTTCACAATGTTGAATCTACCTATCCATGAGCATAGTATGTTTTTAGATTTATGTGGATCTTTTTTTGGTTTCTTGCAGTAGTGTTTTGTAATTTTCTTTGTATAGGTCTTTTACATACCTGGTTAGACTTATTTCTAAGTATTTTATTTTTTAGGGGCTATTATAAATACTATTTTTTTCCTGATTTCCTTTTCATAGTTCTTTTCATTGGTGTATAGGAATCCAACTGATTTTTGTATGTTTACCTTGTATCCTGCTACCCTGCTGATTTTTTCTATTAGTTCCAGGAGTTTTCTCATGAACTCTTTTGGGTTTTCTGTGTATAGTATCATATCATCTGCAAATAGGAACAGCTTAACTTCTTCATTACCAATTTGGATGCTGTTTATTTCTTCTCCTTGCCTTATTGCTCTATCTAGGACTTCCAGCACAATATTAAATAGGAGTGGTGATAAAGTACATCCTTATCTTGTTCCTGTTCTCCAGGGGAGTATTTTCAGCCTCTGTCCATTGAGAATGATGCTGGCCATTGTTTTTGCATACATGCCCTTTATTAGGTTGACAAATTTCCCTTCTATACATATTTTATTGAGTGTTTTTATCAGGAATGGGTGTTAGACTTTGTTGAATGCCTTTTCTGTTTCCACTGAGATGATCATGTGATTCTTTTATTTCCGTTTATTTATGAGGTGGATTGAGTGATTGATTTTCTAATGTTGAACCATCCTTGCATTCCAGGTATCAACGCTACTTGGTCGTGGTGTATTATTTTTTTTGATATGATGCTGAATTCTATTGGCTAGAATTTTGTTGAGAATTTTTGCCTCTATATTCATGAGAGATATTGGTCTATAATTTTCTTTTTTTTGTGGAGTCTTTGCCAGGTTTTGGTTTCAGAGTTATGCTGGCTTCATAGAATAAATTCAGAAGTATTGCTTATAGTTTGAGTAGTACAGGTGTAAGCTCTTCTCTGAGTGTTTGGTAGAATTCTCCGGTGAAGCCATCTGGATCAGAGCTTTTTTTGTTGGGAGTTTTTTTATTACCTTTTTAAATCTCTTCTCTTGTAATGGTCTGTACAGATTTTCAACATCATTTTGTGTTAGTTTCGGTAGGTAGTGTGTTCCTAGAAACTTGCCCATTTTCTTTAAGTTTTCAAATTTCATGAAGTATAGTTTTTCATAATAGTCTGTTGTGATCTTTATTTATATCAGTTGAGTCTGTTATAATATCCCCCATTTCATTTCTTATTTGGGTTGTTTGTGTCTCCTCCTATATATCTTTTGTCAGTTTGGCCAGTGGTTTCTTGATTTTGTTGATTCTCTCAAAGAACAAACTTTTTGTGTTGTTAATTCTTTCTGTTGTTTTTCTATTCTTTATTTCATTTTTTTCTGCTCTGATCTTTATTATTTTCTTTCTTCTTGTGGTTGTGGGCTTTTTTTGCTGTTCTCTTTCTATTTGTTCAAGTTGTGTAATTAATGTTTTGATTTTGTCCCTTTCTTCTTTTTTGATGTGTGCATCTACCACTATAACTTGTCCTCTGAGGACT
>NW_004444242.1:1092849-1094387 GCF_000243295.1 Trichechus manatus latirostris
TGCACAGATGTTTATTATGGTTATGTCTTCATGATGGATCATCGCTTTAATCATTATATAGTGTCCTTCTTTGTCTTTTATGGTGAATTTTGCTTTAAAGTCTATTTTATCTGAGATGAGTATTGCCACTCCTGCTCTTTTTTGGTGGCTGTTTGCTTGATATATTTTTCCCTCTTTTGATTTTTTAATAAATTTACATCTTTATTTCTAGGTGTGTCTCTTGTAGACAGCATATTGCTGGGTCCTGTTTTTTTTTTAATCCATTCTGTCACTCTCTGTTTCTTTATGGATACATTTAATCCATTTATGTTCAGTGTGATTATTGACAGGTGTGAGTTTATTGCTATAAATTTGTAGTGCTTTTTTTTGTGGTGCTGATGTTTTCTTTGTTCCCCTTACTCACCTATGCTGAATTCCTTTTGTTTGTGGATTTTCTTTTTCATTTCTTTTGTTTTTGTTTTTGTAGACTTTGTGTTCCTGAGACTTTATGCTTTTATTCTTTATTTTGATGAGTAGGTTTGTTAACTTTCTTTGTGTTTACCTTGAAATTTATCCATATCTTCCTAGGTTTGAACCAGTGTATTATTACTTGGTATCACCTTGCACTCCTCTCCTTTAGAAAGTTCTATACCTACACCATTTATTCCCTCTTTTATTGTTCTGATGCTGTTGTCATTAACAGATTAACCGCGCTGTCTCCCTGTTTTAATTCTTTTGGTTTTAGATAGTCTTTGAGGGTTCATTTCCTAGGTTGGTATCTCGCTGGTATGCTCTTGTGTCCTGGATTCAGGCTGTGGTTTGATGTTTGTTCTCAAACTGAAGGACTCCCTTTAATAATTCTTGTAAGTCTGGTTTGGTTTTTACATAGTCCCTTAATTTATGTTTATCTGGAAATGTCCTAATTAGACTATCATATCTGAATGAAAGTTTTGCAAGATATTTTATTCTTGTTTGGCAATTTTTCTCTTTCAAGATTTTATATATGTCATTCCATTGCCTTCTTGCCTGCATGGTTTCTGCCAAATAATCAGAGCTTAGTCTTATTGTTTCCCCTCTGTATGTGCTTTTGTTTGTTTTACTCTAGCTGCTCTAAGAATTCTTTCTTTTTCTTTGTTTTAGTGAGTGTGCTTATGATATGCCTTGGTGATTTTCTTTTGGGGTCTATCCTATATAGGGTTCTTTGAGCTTCTTGGATGGTCAACTTTTCATCTTTCATGTTATTAGGGAAGTCTTCTGTCAGCAATTCTTCTATGATCCTCTCTGTGTTTTCCATTTTGTACCCCTGTTCTGGAACTCCTAATAGTAACAAATTTTTGTTTTTGATAGTATCCTGTCATGGATTGAATTATGTCCTCCAAAAAATGTGTGTATCACCTAGATGCCCATCAACAGATGAATGGATAAACAAACTCTGGCACATACACACAATAGAGTACTATGCAACGAGAAAGAACAACGATGAATCTGTGAAGTATCTCATAACATGGATGAAACTGGAGGACATTATGCTGAGTGAAATAAGTCAATCACAAAAGGAC